>NC_057810.1:144323483-144375305 GCF_018294505.1 Triticum aestivum
GGCCCCGTTCCTACCGCCGCCGTGCCAGATCCGACACCGGCCGGCCGGATCTACTCCCGTCGCCGCTGCCATGTGACGGGATCAGGAGGAGCCCCGATCCACGTCCCCCCACTCGCGCCTCGTGGGCCCGCGCCCACCTGTGGGCCGGCCACCTCACCGACCGGCCCAGCCCGGCTCCTCCTCATCCGGCCCGCCTCGTCCTCCTTCGTCCTGGGCCGAAGCCCATGGTGATATGCCCGCTAAACCCTCGCCCGTGCATGTTTTAGTATGCGACGCTCGGTTTGTTTTTTTTCGTCTGTTAAAAACTGTTGTCCCTTTTTCTGTCATATTTTGGTGCCCCCTTTCACCTATCAGAACTTGTTTCATACTGCTCCGTTTCGTGCGTGTAATATATCTAAATGTTCATCATGAGATGCTCTTCATTTTGTTCCATTGTGCCATGCTTGTTTGAGATCATCTTGATGCCCGAATAATCGTTGCAAGAGTGTTATATGATGTTAATCTCCTGAAACTGTTATAACTTGATGATTTGTCTTTTTCGTTGCATTTTGTGTGTGCATCCTATGAGCATGACCTCTACATGTGTTTTCACTACATCATGCCATATTTATCGGGGGTGCAATCCATGTATTTTTGTGAGTTGTGTAGTGAGTGCATCAAGCTTGTTAAGTAGGGTACTTGCTGTTGCTGTTTTGCTAGGCTGAATCTGTTATTTCGTGATGCTATGTAAATCTGCTGCTACAAGTCATTCTATGCAAAATCTGGAGATGTTCACTAAGGATGTTTTGGTATACATGTCTTGATCTATCTATCCATGCCTCTAGTTTCATTTATAGCCTTCTGTGTCTTGTTGCAATCTTGCTCTCAAATTGCTAAATAATGTTGATGTCAGCCTGTTAACTTTTAAGTTCAGTTTTGCCATGTGATTTTCTAGTGATCCATGCACCCTATGAACTTGCTCTTGCCATGTTTAGCTTCATAAACATGTATTCTTACTGTTGGTTACCTTGTCATGCCATGTATTGCTCTGTGGTGAGTGGTACAAGCTCACCAACATGCCTACTTATTGTTGTTCCTGCCATGTATGAATATATCATATCACTTGTCATGTTTACATGGGTGCCATCATATCTTCTGATCCTTTCTGGCTCATGGTCAGTAAGGGGCTTTTGTTATACGCATTTAGTAGTATCATTGTGTGGTTTTGTTTGCCATGATTAGTTCCTGTAGCATGTTGTTTGATAGATCTAAACATTGCAACCTGATGTTATTTCTGCCAAGTCTGAAACTGTTATTATTTGCAATCTTGCCATGTCTTTTTGAGCTTGTTCTAGTGATTTATGGAGATAGCTCTGTGTTCAAGTTTTGCCATGCTTTACCAGTACATCATAGCTCTGTGTTGAAGTGCTGTAGCATATTGTTTTGATGCTTGCAATATGCCTAGTTGCTATTTTGGATACCTTGTTGCTATAACTTGTTTCATGTGTGTGTGTGTGTGTGTTGAACCGTTGCTCTGTTTTGAGTGTGCTCTATATGAAACTTACTTGATTTTGCATGTAACTTCATATTATCCTTGTTTTGAGGTGTTTGCTTGATGTTTGCATGCATTTTCATCAATGCCATGTTTGACTTGTTTTGCTCATATCTTCTAGGCCGTAGCTCCGAACTAAATGAACTTTATATGTAACTTGACTAGAATTTTGTGTAGATCATCCTTGTGCATCTTAAATTGATGCTTAAAAACTTGAACGTAAGGTTTATTCAGATCTCGACCAATTTCAAAATTTGCATATGAGGACTTACCGGAATTGTTATATGTTGTTTCCGGCCTCATTTAAACTTGGTATGATGTGTTGCTCTTGTATGCATCATCTCTTGCCATGAGTAGCTCCATGTAGCTTTGTCATGCATCATGCTTGTTGTGCATCATGTCTTGTCTATGTGTGGTGTGTTTACCATGTTGTGTGCTTCTTCTCGATAGTTCCCGTTTCGTTGCGATCGTGAGGATTCGTTCATCTACGCTTGGTTCGACTTCATCCGTTCATCTTCTTCATGGACTCGTTCTTCTTCCTTGCGGGATTTCAGGCAAGATGACCGCTACCCTGGATCTCACTACTATCATTGCTATGCTAGTTGCTTCGTTCTGTCGCTATGTTGTGCTACCTATCATTTGCTCTTCAAGCCTCCCAAATTGCCATGTCAACCTCTAACCTTTTTCACCCTTTCTAGCAAACCGTTGTTCGGCTATGTTACCTCTTTTGCTCAGCTCCTCTTATAGCATTGTTAGTTGCAGGTGAAGTTGAAGATTGCTCCATGGTGGACAGGATTATGTTGGGATATCACAATATCTCTTATATTATTAATGCATCTATATACTTGGTAAAGGGTGGAAGACTCGTCCTTATGCCTGGTGTTTTGTTCCACTCTTGCCGCCCTAGTATCCTTCATACCGGTGTTATGTTCCCGGATTTTGCGTTCCTTACGCAGTTGGGTGATTTATGGGGCCCCCTTGACAGTTCGCTTTGAATAAAACTCCTCCAGCAAGGCCCAACCTTGGTTTTACCATTTGCCTCACCTAGCCCTTTTTCCCTTGGGTTTCCGGAGCCCGAGGGTCATCTTTATTTACCCCCCCCCCCCCGGGCGAGTGCTCCTCCAAGTGTGGGTCCAAACTAGAGCACCGTGCGGGACCATTCCTTGGCAACTTGGATTACGTCGGTACCTGTACGCTTCGCTTATCCGGTGTGCCCTGAGAACGAGATATGTGCAGCTCCTATCGAGATTTGTCGGCACAGCGGGAGGTTTTGCTGGACTTGTTTTACCATTGTCGAAATGTCTTGTAAACTGGGATTCCGAGTCTGATCGGGTCTTCCTGGGAGAAGGTATATCCTTCGTTGATCGCGAGAGCTTATCATGGGCTAAGTTGGGACACCCCTGCATGGTATAAACTTTCAAAAGCCGTGCCCGCGGTTATGGGCAGATGGGAATTTGTTAATGTCCGGTTGTAGATAACTTGACACCAGATCCGAATTAAAACGCATCAACCGCGTGTGTAGTCGTGATGGTCTCTTTTCGGCGGAGTCCGTGAAGTGAACACGGTTTTGGGTTATGTTTGACGTAAGTAGGAGTTCAGGATCACCTCTTGATCATTGCTAGCTTCACGACCGTTCCTTTGCTTCTCTTCTCGCTCTCATTTGCATATGTTAGCCACCATATCATGCTTAGTCGCTGCTGCAACCTCACCACTTATCCTTTCCTTTACCCTTTAAGCTTTGCTAGTCTTGATACCCATGGTAATGGGATTGCTGAGTCCTCGTGGCTCACAGATTACTACAACAACAGTTGCAGGTGCAGGTTGTGCGATGATCATGATGCGAGAGCGATGTTTGCTTGTTGTGGAGTTCTTCTTCTGCTTCTTCTTCAATCAAGGGATAGGTTCCAGGTCGGCAGCCTGGGCTAGCAGGGTGGATGTCGTTTGAATTTCTGTTTGTGTTTCATCCGTAGCCGGATGATGCTCTAATGTATTGTGATGTTGTACTCGTGTGGTAATTTATGCCCCTTTTGTATGTATCCCCATCTATTATGTAATGTTGATGTAATGATATCCACCTTGCAAAAGCGTTTCAATATGCGGTTCTATCCTTGGTGGGACCTTCGAGTCTCTTTAGGATAGTATCGCATATTGGGCGTGACAGATTCATAAGGTAATTTAATTTTCTTTCTAGGAAAGTGTTCCATCCCTTTCCTTAATGGAAATTGGAATCTAATATTTCCTTCTTTCATATCAATAATTGCACCAATTGTTCTAAGGAAAGGTCTACCAAGAATAATAGGACATGTAGGATTGCAATCTATATCAAGCACGATAAAATCTATGGGCACATAATTCCTATTTGCAACAATAAGAACATCATTAATCCTTCCCATAGGTTTCTTAATGGTGGAATCCGCAAGATGCAAATTTAAAGAACAATCATCAAATTCACGGAAACCTAGCACATCACACAATGTTTTTGGAATCGTGGAAACACTAGCACCCAAATCACACAAAGCATAAAGTTTAATAGTAGGTTCCTGCTCATCATAAAGTTTTCTAGGGATAGAAACTTCCAATTCAAGTTTTTCTTCATAAGATTGTATTAAAGCATCAACGATATGTTTGGTAAAAGCGTTATTTTGGTCATAAGGATGAGGAGAATTTGACACGGATTGCAACAAGGAAATACAATCTATCAAAGAGCAATTGTCATGATTAAATTCCTTGAAATCCAAAATAGTGGGTTCATTGCTATGTAAAGTTTTGACCTCTTCAATCCCACTTTTACCAATTTTTGCATCAAGATCTAAAACCTCTGAATCATTGGGACGCCTTTTAACTAAAGTTGACTCATCTCCAGTCCCATCTTTATCAAGATTCATATTGAAAAACAAGGATTTAATAGGAGACACATCAATCACTTTTAGATCTTCATCATTATTATCATGGAAACTAGAAGAACACGTTTTCACAAAGCAATCTTTTTTAGCATGCATCCTAGCGGTTCTTTCTTTGCACTCATCAATGGAAATTCTCATAGATTTGAGAGACTCATTGATATCATGCTTAGGTGGAATAGATCTAAGTTTCAAAGAATCAACATCAAGAGAAATTTTGTCCATGTTCCTAGCCAACTCATCAATCTTCGGCAATTTTTCTTCAAGGAAGGCATTGAAATTCTTTTGCGAAATCATAAATTCTTTAACACTAGTCTCAAAATAAGAGGGCATCTTATTAAAATTTCCATAAGAGTTGTTGTAGGAATTACCATAAATTGTTAGAGGAATTACTTGGGAACGGCCTAGAATTAAAGTTTCCTCTATACACGTTGTTACCAAAATTGTTCCTACCAACAAAATTCACATCCAAAGATTCATTATTATTCTCAATCAAAGTAGACAAATGCATATCATTAGGATCAGAAGAAACACTCTTATTAGCAAACAATTTCATAAGTTCATCCATCTTTCCACTCAAAACATTAATCTCTTCTATCGCATGAACCTTTTTACTAGTAGATCTTTCGGTGTGACATTGAGAATAATTAACCATAATATTATCTAGGAGTTTAGTAGCTTCTCTTAAAGTGATTTCCATAGAAGTGCCTCCTGCGGCCGAATCTAAAAGATTTCTAGAAGCAAAATTCAATGCGGCATAAAAATTATGTATAATAATCCATAAATTCAAACCATGTGTAGGGCAATTACGTATCATTAATTTCATCCTCTCCCAAGATTGTGCAACATGCTCATGATCAAGTTGCTTAAAATTCATAATATAGTTTCTAAAAGAGATCTCTAAGTGAAAACGGAAATAGCGTCAATTTAACACTATCATTATCCACATCTTTCTTCTTTTGCATATCACACAAATCAACAAAGTTGTTTAGACGGGTAGAGGCATCTTCACTAGGAAGGCCGGAAAACTGATCTTTCATGACAAGATTCAACAAAGCAGCATTAATTTCGCAAGATTCAGCATCGGTAATAGGAGCAATCGGAGTGCTGATAAAATCATTGTTGTATGTATTGGAAAAGTCACACAATTTAGTATTGTCTTGAGCCATCGTGACAAACAATCAATCCAACACACAAACACAGAAGGAGCAAGCGAAAAGAAACGGATGGAAAAGGAGGGCGAATAAAACAGCAAAGGTGAAGTGGGGGAGAGGCAAACAAGAGGCAAATGGAAAATAATGTAATGCGAGGGAGAAGAGTTTGTGATGGGTACTTGGTATGTCTTGACTTGGTGTAGATCTCCCTGGCAACGGCGCCAGAAATCATTCTTGCTACCTCTTGAGCATGCGTTGGTTTTCCCTTGAAGAGGAAAGGGTGATGCAGCAAAGTAGCGTAAGTATTTCCCCCAGTTTTTGAGAACCAAGGTATCAATCCAGTAGGATACTACACGCAAGTCCCTCGTACCTACACAAACAATCAAGAACCTTGCAACCAACGCGATAAAGGGGTTGTCAATCCCTTCACGGCCACTTGCAAAAGTGAGATCTGATAGAGATAATAAGATAAATATTTTTGGTATTTTTGTTGTATAGATTGAAAAGTAAAGATTGCAAAATAAAAGGGTGGCAGAAATAGCAAGTTGGTAGGAAAATAATAAGATGGAAGATAGACCCAGGGGCCATAGGTTTCACTAGTGGCTTCTCTCAAGATAGCATAATTTATGGTGGGTGAACGAATTACTGTCGAGCAATTGATAGAAAAGCGCATAGTTATGAGAATATCTAGGCATGATCATGTATATAGGCATCACGTCTATGACAAGTAGACCGAAACAATTCTGCATCTACTACTATTACTCCACACATCGACGGCTATCCAGCATGCATCTAGAGTATTAAGTTCATAAGAACAGAGTAACGCATTAGGCAAGATGACATGATGTAGAGGGATAAACTCAAGCAATATGATATAAACCCCATCTTTTTATCCTTGATGGCAACAATATAATATGTGCCTTGTTGCCCCTGCTGTCACTGGGAAAGGACACCGCAAGATTGAACCCAAAGCTAAGCACTTCTCCCATTGCAAGAAAGATCAATCCACTAGGCCAAACCAAACTAATAATTTGAAGAGACTTGCAAAGATATTTAAATCATGCATAAAAGAATTCAGAGAAGAATCAAATATTGTTCATAGATAATCTTGATCATAAACCCACAATTCATCGGATCTCGACAAACACACCGCAAAAAGAATTACATCAAATAGATCTTGAGGAGAACTTTGTATTGAGATCCAAAGAGAGAGAAGAAGCCATCTAGCTAATAACTATGGACCCAAAGGTCTGTGGTAAACTACTGCTGCATCATCGGAGAGGCCATGGTGATGATGTAGAAGCCCTCCATGATCGATTCCCCCTCCAGCGGAGCACCGGAAAAGGCCCAAAGATGCAATCTTACAGGTACAGAAGGTTGTGGCGGTGGAAATAGGGTTTCGTGGTGCTCCTGGATGTTTTCAGGGTATATGAGTATATATAGGCGAAGGAAGTAGGTCGGTGGAGCCACGAGGGGCCCACAAGGGTGGGGCGCGCCGCCCCCCCTGGGCGCGCCTCCCTACCTCATGGCCGCCTTGTTGCTTCCTTGACATCCACTCCAAGTCTCCTGGATTGCATTTGTTCCAAAAACGATCCTCGTGAAGGTTTCATTCCATTTGGATTCCGTTTGATATTCCTTTTCTGCAAAACACTAAAATAGGCAAAAAAAAACAGCAATTTGCACTCGGACTTCGGTTAATAGGTTAGTCCCAAAAATAATATAAAAGTGCATAGTAAAGCCCATCAAACATCCAAAACAGATAATATAATAGCATGGAACAATAAAAAATAATAGATACGTTGGGGACGTATCAGTGCCCATCATATGAGCGCGTGCGTGGATCCCACCATAGGGTTAGTTGTATGTTGATAGGACTATGTATTGGAGGGCAAGAGTTACAGGAGCTTCAACCTAGCATAGAAATTGATGTATACGGGATTGATGGGGCGCCAATATATCTTAATGCTATGGTTGTGTTTTACCTTAATGAACGTTAGTAGTTGCGAATGCTTGCTAATAGTTCCAATCATAAGTGCATAGAATTCCAAGTCAGGGATTACATGCTAGCAGTGGCCTCTCCCACATAAAACTTGCTGTCGGTCCAGTAAAGTAGTCAGTTGCTTAGGGACAATTTCGCAACTCCTACCACCACTTCTTCACATTTGCTATACTAACTTTATTGTGTCTTTATCTAAACAGCCCCTAGATTTTATTTACATGCTCTTTGTTATCTTGCAAACCTATCCAATGACACCTACAAAGTACTTCTAGTTTCATGCTTGTTCTAGGTAAAGCGCACGTTAAGCATGCGTAGATTTGTATCGGTGGTCGATAGAACTTGAGGGAATATTTGTTCTACCTTTAGCTCCTCGTTGGGTTCGACAATCTTACTTATGGAAACAGGCTACAATTAATCCCCTATACTTGTGGGTTATCAAGACTTTTTCTGGCGCTGTTGCCGCGGAGTTATAGCGTGGGGTGAATATTCTCGTGTGTGCTTGTTTGCTTTATCACTAAGTAATTTTTATTTGCTGTTCTAAGTTGTTCTCTATCTTTAGTTATGGATATGGAACACGAAATGCCAAAAAATTAGGTTTACTTGCTACTCATGGAGATGGGGAACCTCGTAAAACCCTCGATGCTCATTATGTGAAAGATATTATGTACTACTTAGATAATCCTGAGAAAACCCCATTCAAATTTATAATGGGAGTAACGTTGGATCAATGTGAATACTTTAGGGATTATTGCCTGACTAAAAAAGGGAAACTATTATGGGATCAAATTCATATATTGAAGTGGTATGCTCGGGAACTATGCTTGAGATGATTATACTTGTTGCTCTAGGATGGAGGCTCCACACCTTCCCTTTTCATGCAAATTTAATGAAGATGAAACCTTGTCTTCTTATACTAATGGTATATATGATTACTATGATGTGGAACAAATAGAAGAATTCGTTGCTTTTATGGGTGCTTATGAAATAGAATCTTTGTTTAAAGAGTGTGAAAATCTTGACGATGCTGTTTACAGACCTGAAAATTTTGCTATACTTAAATATTGCTATGAGAATTATGAATTCAATTCCGATATTGATGATTTTATTGAGAGAGTCTCCGCTGTCCAAGAAGAGACTAATATTTTGCAAGAGTTTATGGAAGAAGGAATTGATGAAATGCTACGTCTTGAGCTTGTGTTGGTTTTCCTTGAAGAGGAAAGGGTGATGCAGCAATAGTAGCATAAGTATTTCCCTCAGTTTTTGAGAACCAAGGTATCAATCCAGTAGGAGGCTCCTCAAAAGTCCCACGCACCTACACAAACAAACAACAACTCGCAACCAACGCAATATAGGGGTTGTCAATCCCTTCAAGGCCACTTGCAAAAGTGAGATCTGATAGAGATAATATGATAAGATAAATATATTTTTGGTATTTTATGATATAGATTGGAAAAGTAAAGATGCAAATAAAAGTAGATTGAAAGCTTATATGATAAAAGATAGACTCGAGGGCCATAGGTTTCACTAGTGGCTTCTCTCAAGATAGCATAAGTATTACGGTGGGTGAACAAATTACTGTCGAGCAATTGATAGAAAAGTGAATAATTATGAGATTATCTAGGCATGATCATGTATATAGGCATCATGTCCGTGACAAGTAGACCGACTCCTGCCTGCATCTACTACTATTACTCCACACATTGACCGCTATCCAGCATGCATCTATAGTATTAAGTTCATAAAGAACAGAGTAACACATTAAGAAAAATGACATGATGTAGAGGGATAAACTCATGCAATATGATATAAACCCCATCTTTTTATCCTCGATGGCAACAATACAATACGTGCCTTGCTGCCCCTACTATCACTGGGAAATGACACTGCAAGATTGTACCCAAAGCTAAGCACTTCTCCCATTGCAAGAAAAATCAATCTAGTAGGCCAAACCAAACTGATAATTCGAAGAGACTTGCAAAGATAACTTAATCACACATAAAAGAATTTAGAGGATATTCAAATATTTCTCATAGATAAACTTGATCATAAACCCACAATTCATCGGATCTCGACAAACACACCACAAAAAGAGTTACATCAAATAGATCTCCAAGAATATCAAGGAGAACATGGTATTGAGATCCAAAGAGAGAGAAGAAGTCATCTAGCTAATAACTATGGACCCAAAGGTCTATGGTAAACTACTCACAACTCATCGGAGAGGCCTTGGAGATGATGTAGAGGCCTTCCGTGGTTGATTCCCCCTCCGGCGGATCGCCGGCGAAGGCTCCAACATGGGATCTCGCGGATACAGAAGGTTCGGCAGTGGAATTAGGTTTTCGTGGTCTGTTCTAATGTTCTCGGGGTGCGTGGGTATATATAGGAGGAAGAAGTAGGTCGGTGGACGCTCGAGGGGCCCACGAGATAGGGGGCGCGCCCAGTAGGGGGGCGTGCCCTCCACCCTCGTGGCCGCCTCGGCTGTTGCTTGACTTGCACTCCAAGTCCTCTAGATCACTTTCGTTCCAAAAATCACGCTCCAAAGGTTTCATTCCATTTGGACTCCGTTTGATATTCCTTTTCTCCGAAATACTGAAATAGGCAAAAAAAATAGCAATACGGGATGGGCCTTCGGTTAGTAGGTTAGTCCCAAAAATGATATAAAAATGTAAAGTAAATCCCATAAACATCCAAAACGGGTAATATAATAGCATGGAACAATCAAAACTTATAGATACGTTGGAGACGTATCAAGCATCTCCAAGCTTAATTCCTGCTTGTCCTCGAGTAGGTAAATGATAAAAACAGAATTTTTGATGTGGAATGCTACCTAGCATAATTCTCAATGTAATTTTCTTTATTGTGGCATGAATGTTCAGATCCAAATGATTCAAAATAAAAGTTTATATTGACATAATAAATAATAATACTTCAAGCATACTTAATCAAGCAATCATCTCTTCTCAAAATAACATGGCCAAAGAAAGTTATCCCTACAAAATCATATAGTCTGGCTGTTGCTCTATCTTCATCACACAAAGTATTTAATCATGCACACCCCAATGACAAGCCAAGCAATGTTTCATACTTTAGTAATCTCAAACTTTTTCAACTTTCACGCAACACATGAGCGTGAGCCATGGACCTAGCACTATATGTGGAATAGAATGGTGGTTGTGGAGAAGACAAAAAGGATAAGATAGTCTCACATCAACTAGGCGTATCAACGGGCTATGGACATGCCCATTAATAGATATCAATGTGAGTGGGTAGGGATTTCCATGCAACGGATGCACTAGAGCTATAAATGTATGAAAGCTCAACAAAAGAAACTATGTGGGTGTGCATCCAACTAACTTGCTCACGAAGACCTAGGGCATTTTGAGGAAGCCCATCATTGGAATATACAATCCAAGTTCTATAATGAAAATTCCCACTAGTAAATGAAAGTGTCAACATAGGAGACTCTCTATCATGAAGATCATGGTGCTACTTTGAAGCACAAGTGTGGTAAAAAGGATAGTAGCATTGTCCCTTCTCTCTTTTTCTCTCTTTTTTTGGCCTTTCTCTTTTTTTATTTGGCCTTTCTATTTTTTTATAATTTTTTTAAAGTCCGAAGTCTCATCCCGACTTGTGGGGGAATCATAGTCTCCATCATCCTTTCCTCACTGGGACAATGCTCTAATAATGAAGATCATCACGCTTTTATTTACTTACAACTCAAGATTACAACTCAATACTAGAACAAGATATGACTCTATATGAATGCCTCTGGCGGTGTACAGGGATATGCAATGAATCAAGAGTGACATGTATGAAAATTATGAAGGTGGCCTTGCCACAAATACGATGTCAACTACATGATCATGCAAAGAGCAATATGACAATAATGATGCGTGTCATATAAACGGAACGGTGGAAAGTTGCATGGCAATATATCCCAGAATGGCTATGGAAATGCCATAATAGGTAGGTATGCTGGCTGTTTTGAGGAAGCTATATGGTGGGTGTATGGTACCGGTGAAAGTTGCACGGCATAAGAGAGGCTAGCAATGGTGGAAGGGTGAGAGTGTGTATAATCCATGGACTCAACATTAGTCATAAAGAACTCATGTACTTATTGCAAAAATCTACAAGTCATTGAAAACAAAGTAGTACGTGCATGCTCCTAGGGGGATAGATTGGTAGGAAAAGACCATCGCTCGTCCCAGACCGCCACTCATAAGGAAAACAATCAATAAATAAAATTGTGCTCCAACTTCATCACAAAGTGGTTCACCATACGTGCATGCTACGGGAATCACAAACTTTAGCACAAGCATTCTTTAAATTCATAATCACCCAACTAGCATGAATATAATATTACCACCTCTATATCTCAAAACAATTATCAAGTATCAAATTGATCATAGCATCCAATTCACTTCCTATGATAGTTTTTATTATACCCAACTTGGATGCTCATCATTCCAGGACCAATTTTGTAACCATAGCAAATACCATGCTGTTATAAGAGACTCTCAAAATAATATAAGTGAAGCATGACAGATCAACAATTTCTTCAAAATTAAGCCACCGTCGTGCTCTAAAAGATATAAGTGAAGCGCTAGAGCAAAAACTATCTAGCTCAAAAGATATAAGTGAAGCACATATAGTATTCTAATAAATTCTAATCAAGTGGGATTCTCCAAAAAGGTGTGTACAGCAACGATGATTGTGGAAAACTAAAAAGCAAAAACTAATATCATACAAGATGCTCCAAGCAAAACACATATCATGTGGCGAATAAAAATATAGCTCCAAGTAAAGTTACCGATAAACGAAGACGAAAGAGGGGACGCCTTCCAGGGGCATCCCCAAGCTTAGGCTTTTGGGTATTCTTGAATATATTGGGGTGCCTTGGGCATCCCCAAGCTTAGGATCTTGCCACTCCTTATTCCATAGTCCATCAAATCTTTACCCAAAACTTGAAAACTTCACAACACAAAACTCAACAGGAAATCTCATAAGCTCCGTTAGTGAAAGAAAGAAAAACCACCACATAAGGTACTGTAATGAACTCATTATTTATTTATATTGGTGTTAAACCTACTTTATTTCAAGTTCTCTATGGTTCATACCCTTACATACTAGCCATAGATGCATCAAAATAAGCAAACAACACACGAAAGGCAGAATCTGTCAAAAACAGAATAGTCTGTAGAAATCTGTAACTCTCGAATACTTATGGAACTCTAAAAATCCTACCAAAATAATAAGTCCTGGGAAATTTGTCGATTGATCTACAGCAAAAAGAATAAACGCAACAGCAGGTTTCTGTGAATTACTAAAATTATTCTCGTGCGCACAAAGTTTCTGTTTTTCAGTAGAATCAAATTAACTATCACCATAGGTTATCCTATAGGTTCTACTTGGCACAAACACTAATTAAAACATAAAAACACATCTAAACAGAAGTTAGAAGAAAAAATTTATTACTAAACAGAAGCAAAAAAAAAACACAAATAAAATTGGGTTGCCTCCCAACTAGCGCTATCGTTTAACGCCCCTAGCTAGGCATAAAAGCGAGGATAGATCTAAGTAGTGCCATCTTTGGCACTCAATTCATAAGTAGCTCGCATGATAGATTCATAAGGTAATTTAACTTTCTTTCTTGGAAAGTTCTCCATGCCTTTCTTTAACGGAAATTGGAATCTAATATTCCCTTCCTTCATATCAATAATTGCACCAATCGTTCTAAGGAAAGGTCTACCAAGAATAATAGGACAAGAAAGATTGCAATCTATATCAAGAACGGTAAAATATACGGGCACCAAATTCCTATTTGCAACAATGAGAACATAATTGATCCTTCCTATTGGCTTTTTAATGGTGGAATCTGTAAGGTGCAAATTTAAAGAGCAATCATCAAGATCATGAAAACCTAGAATATCACATAAAGTTTTCGGAATAGTGGAAACACTAGCACCCAAATAACACAAAGCATAACACTCATGATCTTTAATTTTAATCTTTATAGTAGGTTTCCACTCATCATTAAGTTTTCTAGGTATAGAAACTTCCAAATTAAGTTTTTCATCATAAGATTGCATCAAGGCATCAACAATATGTTTGGTAAAAGCTTTATTTTGACTATAAGCATGAGGAGAATTCACAACGGGTTGCAACAAGGAAATACAATCTTCTAAAGAACAATTATCATAATTAAATTCCTTGAAATCCAAGATAGTGGGTTCAATGCTATTTAAAGTCTTGACCTCTCCAATCCCACTTTTACCAAATTTAGCATCAAGATCTAAGAACTCCGAATCATTGGGACGCCTTTTAACTAAAGTTGACTCATCTCCAGTCCCATCATTATTAAGATTCATATTGCAAAACAAAGATTTAATAGGGGACACACCAATAACTTTTAGATCTTCATCATTATTTTCATCTAACTTTTCTGGTTTGGCAACCATCTTATTGACTAAGGTACCTTGCTTATCAGAAATTTGGGCTATAGAATTTTCAAGACGAGTAATTTGAGAGTTCAAACCATAAAATTCTTTAGACATATCATCAAGCTCTTTGTTCATAAACCCCATAAAACCTTTTTTTCTCTTTAAGCTCTTTTCTGAAGAAACTATTATGCTCAAATTGTAAAGTCATAAAACTTCTAACATTTGATTCAATCTCTTCCAACCTTCTAAGATGAAGGTCGGTGTTCTTAGGAAAAGCCATAAGGGCAAGCAGGCACACAAGCAAAGAAAAGGCAAGCGAAAGAGAGATAGGAGATTGGGAAAGAGAGGGCGGATAAAACGGCAAGGGTGAAGTGGGGGAGAGGAAAAAGAGAGGCAAATGGCAAATAATGTAAATGCGAGGGAGATGAGTTTGTGATGGGTACTTGGTATGTCTTGACTTGAGCGAAGACCTCCCCGGCAACGGCGCCAGAAATCCTTCTTGCTATGTCTTGAGCTTGCATTGGTTTTCCTTGAAGAGGAAAGGGTGATGCAGCAATAGTAGCATAAGTATTTCCCTCAGTTTTTGAGAACCAAGGTATAAATCCAGTAGGAAGCTCATCAAAAGTCCCACGCACCTACACAAACAAACAAGAACTCGCAACCAACGCAATAAAGGGGTTGTCAATCCCTTCAATGCCACTTGCGAAAGTGAGATCTGATAGAGATAATATGATAAGATAAATATATTTTTGGTATTTTATGATATAGATTGGAAAAGTAAAGGTGCAGATAAAAGTAGATTGAAAGCTTATATGATAAAAGATAGACCCGGGGGCCATAGGTTTCACTAGTGGCTTATCTCAAGATAGCATAAGTATTACGGTGGGTGAACAAATTACTGTCGAGCAATTGATAGAAAAGCAAATAATTATGAGATTATCTAGGCATGATCATGTATATAGGCATCACGTCCGTGACAAGTAGACCGACTCTTGCCTGTATCTACTACTATTATTCCACACAGCGACCGCTATCCAGCATGCATCTAGAGTATTAAGTTCATAAAGAACAGAGTAATGCATTAAGAAAGATGACATGATGTAGAGGGATAAACTCATGCAATATGATATAAACCTCATCTTTTTATCCTCGATGTCAACAATACAATACGTGCCTTGCTGCCCCTGCTGTGACTGGGAAAGGACACCGCAAGATTGAACCCAAATCTAAGCACTTCTCCCATTGCAAAAAAGATCAATCTAGTAGGCCAAACCAAACTGATAATTCAAAGAGACTTGCAAAGATAACTTGATCACACATAAAAGAATTCAAAGGTGATTCAAATATTTCTCATAGATAAACATGATCATAAACCCACAATTCATCGGATCTCGACAAACACACCGCAAAAAGAGTTACATCGAATAGATCTCCAAGAATATCAAGGAGAACATGGTATTCACATCCAAAGAGAGAGAAGAAGCCATCTAGCTAATAACTATGGACCCGAAGGTTTGTGGTAAACTACTCACAACTCATCGAAGAGGCCTTGGATATGATGTAGAGGCCTTCCGTGATCGATTCCCCCTCCAGCGGAGCGCCGGCGAAGGCTCCAAGATGGGATCTCGCGGATACAGAAGGTTGCGGCGGTGGAATTAGGTTTTCGTGGTCTGTTCTGATGTTCTCGGGGTACGTGGGTATATAAAGGAGGAAGAAGTAGGTCGGTGGACGCCCAAGGGGCCCATGAGATAGGGGGCGCGCCCTCACCCTCGTGGCCGCCTCGGCTGTTGCTTGACTTGCACTCCAAGTCCTCTGGATCACGTTCGTTCCAAAAATCACGCTCCCGAAGGTTTCATTCCGTTTGGACTCCATTTGATATTCCTTTTCTTCAAAATACTGAAATAGGCAAAAAAAACAGCAATACAGGCAGGGCCTCCGGTTAGTAGGTTAGTCCCAAAAATGATATAAAAGTGTAAAGTAAAGCCCATAAACATCCAAAACGGGTAATATAATAGCATGTAACAATCAAAAATTATAGATACGTTTTTTTTGCGGGTAAAATTATAGATATGTTGGAGACGTATCATGAAACTATGGGCTCATTGGCTGAAAAAGATGATGAGGAGAGCGAAGAACAAAAGGAGGAAGAGCGGATTAGCTACCCGTGCCCATCTTATAATGAGAGTAACTCTTCAACTCATACATTGTTTAATTTCCCTTCATTCTTACCGAAGGATGATTGTTATGATGATTGTTATGATCCTGTTGATTCTTTTGAAATGTCCCTTTTTGATGATGCTTGCTATGCTTGTGGCCAAGATGCCAATATGAATTATAGTTATGGAGATGAACTTTCTATAGTTCCTTATGTTAAACATGAAATTGTTGCTATTGAGCCCATGCATGATAGTCCTATTATCTTTTTGAATTCTCCCGACTACACTATATCAGAGAAGTTTGCCCTTATTAAGGATTACATTGATGGGTTGTGTTTCACTACTACACATGATGATTTTGATAGATATAATATGCATGTGCTTGCTGCTCCTACATGCAATTATTATGAGAGAGGAACTACATCTCCGCCTCTCCATGTTTCCAATATGATAAAATTGCAAGAAACTGTTTATACTATGCATTGGCCTTTACTATGTGTGCATGAATTGTTCTTTTATGACATGCCGATGCATAGGAAGAGAGTTAGACTTCATTGTTGCATGATATATATTACTTTGTGCTCACTACTAAATCACAAATCATTTTTAATTAAAATTGGCTTTGATATATCTTGGGATCCGGGTGGATCCATTACTTGAGCACTATATGCCTAGCTTAATGGCATTAAAGAAAGCGCTGCTAGGGAGACAACCGGAAGTTTTAGAGAGTCATTTATTTATGTTGTGTTATTTTATAAATTTTAAAAATAAAAATAATGTGCCAATATTTGCCTTTAGGATGTTTACATTGCTTGTTGGTTTGTGCGGTGCAAGACAGAAACTTTGGCTGTAGTGCGCGATTTTACATTGTTTACTGGAACGTCAAACGGTTCTGAAACTTATTTCACTGTCTTTCTATACAAATTGTTTATTTTTCCTAATTGTTTCAGAATTTTTGGAGTACTAGAAGTATTGTGAATGTTCAGATTACTATAGACTGTCCTGTTTAAGACAGATTCTGTTTTTGATGCATAATTTGCTTGTTTTGATGAAACTATCGATTTCTATCAGTGGATTAAGCCATGAAAAATTTATATTACAGTATCTACAATGCAAAAACAAAATATGAATTGGTTTGCAACATTACTTAGAGTAGTGATTTGCTTTATTATACTGACGGATCTTACCGAGCTTTCTGTTGAGTTTTGTGTGGATGAAGTGTTCGAAGATCGAGGAGGTCTCGATATGAGGATAAGGAGGATAGTCAAGAGCTCAAGCTTGGGGATTCCCAAGGCACCCCGAGTAAATATTTAAGGAGACTCAAGCGTCTAAGCTTGGGGATGCCCCGGAAGGCATCCCATCTTTCTTCAACAAGTATCGGTATGTTTTCGGATTCGTTTCATTCATGTGATATGTGCAAATCTTGGAGTGTCTTTTGCATTTAGTTTTGACTTTTATTTTATGCACCATGCTGGTATGAGATAGTCCATGGTTGATTTATAGAATGCTCATTGCACTTCACTTAAATCTTTTGAGTATGGCTTTATAGAATGCTTCATGTGCTTCACTTATATCTTTTGAAGTTTGGATTGCATGTTTCCCTACACATAGAAAACCGCCATTTGTAGAATGCTCTTTTGCTTCACTTATATTTGTTAGAGCATGGGCATATCTTTTGTAGAAAGAATTAAACTCTCTTGCTTCACTTATATCTATTTAGAGAGATGACAGGAATTGGTCATTCACATGGTTAGTCATAAAATCCTACATAAAACTTGTAGATCACTAAATATGATATGTTTGATGGTGATATTAGAGTCGTGCTAGTTGGGTAATTGTGGAATTGAGAAATACTTGTGTTGAGGATTGCAAGTCCCGTAGCATGCACGTATGGTAAATGTTGTGTGACAAATTTGAAGTATGGGATGTTCTTTGATTGCTTTGCTTATGAGTGGCGGTCCGGGACGAGCAATGGTCTTTTCCTACCAATCTACCCCCCTAGGAGCATGCGCATAGTGCCTGGTTTTGATGACTAATAGATTTTTGCAATAAGTATGTGAGTTCTTTATGACTAATGTTGAGTCCATGGATTATGCGCACTCTCACCCTTCCATCATTGCTAGCCTCTTTGGTACCGGGCATTGCCCTTTCTCACCTCGAGAGTTGGTGCAAACTTCGCCGGTGCATCCAAACCCCGTGATACTATACGCTCTATCACACATAAGCCTCCTTATATCTTCCTCAAAACAGCCACCATATCTACCTATTATGGCATTTCCATAGTCATTCCAAGATATATTGCCATGCAACTTCCATCATCATCATATCATGACTTGAGCATTTATTGTCATATTGCTTTGCATGATCGAGCTAGCATGGTGTTTTCATGGCTTGTCTGTTTTTTGATGTCATTGCTATGCTAGATCATCGCACATCCCAGTACCGCCGGAGGAATTCATACAGAGTCATACCTTTGTTCTAGTATCGAGTTGTAATATTGATTTATAAGTAAATAAAAGTGTGATGAACATCATTATTAGCGCATTGAACCAGTGAGGAAAGGATGATGGAGACTATGATTCCCCCACAAGTCGGGATGAGACTCCGGACTTTAAGTAATAAATAAAAGAGGCCAAAGAAGCCCATATAAAAAAATAGGCCAAAGAAGCCCACCAAAACAAAAAACAAAAAAATGAGAGAAATGAGAGAAAAAGAGAGAAGGGGCAATGTTACTATCCTTTTACCACACTTATGCTTCAGAGTAGCACCATGTTATTCATATAGAGAGCCTCTTGGGTTATCACTTTCATATACTAGTGGGAATTTTTCATTATAGAACTTGTCTTGTATATTCCAACGATGGGCTTCCTCAAATGCCCTAGGTCTTCATGAGCAAGCAAGTTGGATGCACACCCACTTAGGTTCTTTTGTTGAGCTTTCATACATTTATAGCTCTAGTGCATTCGTTGCATGGCAATCCCTACTCCTCGCATTGACATCAATTGATGGGCATCTCCATAGCCCATTGATTAGCCGCGTCGATGTGAGACTTTCTCCCTTTTTGTCTTCTCCACACAACCTCCATCATCATATTCTATTCCACCCATAGTGCTATGTCCATGGCTCGCGCTCATGTATTGTGTGAAAGTTGAAAAAGTTTGAGAATACTAAAGTATGAAACAATTGCTTGGCTTGTCATCGGGGTTGTGCATGACGAGAGCATTTTGTGTGACGAAAATGAAGCATGGCCAAAATATATGATTTTGTAGGGATGAGCTTTATTTGGCTATGTTACTTTGAGAGGACATAATTGCTTGGTTAGTATGCTTGAAGTATTATTGTCTTAATTTCAAATGATAGAATATTGCTTTGAATCACTCGTGTCTTAATATTCATGCCATGATTAGATTACATGATCAAGATTATTATAGGTAGCATTCCACATCAAAAATTATCTTTTTTATCATTTACCTACTCGAGGACGAGCAGGAATTAAGCTTGGGGATGCTGATATGTCTCCGTCGTATCTATAATTTTGTATTGTTCCATGCTAATATTCTACAACTTTTACAGACTTTTGGCAACTTTTTATACTATTTTGGGACTAACATATTGATCCGGTGCCTAGTGCCAGTTCTTGTTTGTTGCATATTTTTTGTTTCGCAGGAAATCCATATCAAACGGAGTCCAAATGGGATAAAAACGGACGGAGATTTTTTTTTGGAATATATGTGAATTTTGGGTAGTGGAATCAACGCGAGACGATGCCCGAGGGGCCCACTAGGGTGAGGGGAGTGCCCTGGGCCCTCATGGCCACACCGTAAGGTGGTTGGTGCCCTTCTTTCGCCGCAAGAAAGCCAATATCCGGATAAAAATCGTGTCCAAATTTCAGCCCAATCGGAGTTACGGATCTCTGGGAATATAAGAAAGGGTGAAAGGGCAGAATCAGGGAACGCAGAAACAGAGAGAGACTGAGAGACAGATCCAATCTCGGAGGGGCTCTAGCCCCTCCCATGCCATGGAAGCCAAGGACTAGAGGGGAAACCCTTCTCCCATCTAGGGAGAAGGTCAAGGAAGAAGAAGAAGAAGAAGAAGAAGGGGGTGAGGGAGTCCCGGATTAGGGGGTGTCGGGGTAGCCGGACTATAACCTTTGGCCGGACTCCTGGACTATGAAGATACAAGATTGAAGACTTCGTCATGTGTCCGGATGGGACTTTCCTTGGTTTGGAAGGCAAGCTTGGCGATACAGATATGTAGATCTCCTCCCATTGTAACCGGCTCTATGTAACCCTAGCCCTCTCCGGTGTCTATATAAACCGGAGGGTTTTAGTCCGTAGGACGAACAACAATCATACCATGGGCTAGCTTCTAGGGTTTAGCCTCTCTGATCTCGTGGTAGATCTACTCTTGTACTACCCATATCATCAATATTAATCAAGCAGGAGTAGGGTTTTACCTCCATCGAGAGGGCCCGAACCTGGATAAAAACATCATGTCCCTTGTCTCCTGTTACCATCTGCCTAGACGCACAGTTCGGGACCCCCTACCCGAGATCCGCCGGTTTTGACACCGACATTGGTGCTTTCATCGAGAGTTCCACTGTGCTGTCGCCATCAGGAAGGATGCCGCATCTCGTCTTTAAAGACGGTGTTGTTGCTAAAGGAGCTTTGGCTATCGGCCAAACTCTCCGGCTAGGCGGTTTTCTTATGACCGCCTGTTCGGCCGCCGCGCCTATGATGACTTCTCGGGTCATCAAAAGCAATCTCCACGTTGACTTGGAACTCGCCGAGCAGTTAGATCCGATAGAGCTCTCTTCCTTAAACGAGCTCTTGGATCGCATCGCCGCCCTGGGAGTCGCTACAGACTACGATCAGATTGGGCTTAAACCCGATCCAAGAGAAATTGACTCTCCCCAGGTCACCCACCATGTCGCAGTTGTGGAGGAACAATGCGGCGAATCTATACCCATCTTAAGGACCAAATATGTCCGGATTCCTGATCCCCCCAAGCCAGATACCCGTGGAGGGGAGGATGCCACTCAAGCCCTGAACCTAAAGTCAGGCAGCGGGCCAGATTCATTGGACAGCATCCAAGAACCCAAGCTTCCGAATTCGGAAACTCCTTGGCCCCTGAGCCTCAGATCGGGCGAGGTTCCGGATTTATTTCCACCCGCCCACCCTAACATAAGGGATCTATCCCAAGTTCGGCAAGAGCCCACGGAAACAGTACATCATTACTAGGCCAGATTCCTCCTGGTTATGAACAGGATAGAGGACTGCCGCGAGGAGGATGCAATTTCATCCTTCTGCAATAATTGCACGAACATCGGAATCCTCAACGCCATAAGTCGCCGTGATATTACACGCTTCACTGACTTGGCATCCATGGTACGAAAATACTGTGTGATGGAAAGCGTCCGGAAAACCGAAACAAAATTCTGGGACGATCCGGCCCTGAATACAACCCAGTCCGAAATAAAAGGGCGCATTATCGCCATGCCCAGGGGTTAATCGCCAAAAACAAAAACCCTCTATAGGGTATGGAACCGTACTGGAGGGATGGCTCAATGGACCCTGTAAAATTCATAGTACAGAGGGCATCACACCAACTCATAGCCTTCGAGCATGTTGGATACTCCGGCAGGTGGCCAAAAGTGGCGAGGAGCTTCTAACTCCAGAATCCGCAGAGCACCACCCCAGGAATACCAGTACGGTATCAACAGTCTTCGAGACTTTCGCATCAAACAATATGCGGAAACGAACACTCCGCAGCCTTACCGAAGTCTACCAGGTAGCAACAATAAACCCATGGAGTAACACGGCTATTACCTTTAACGCCAGTGACGAACCTAAATTCCGAACAACCCGAGCACCAGCCGCATTGGTCCTCAGTCCAATAGTGGACGGCTTTCGACTTACCAAGGTACTCATGGACGGTGGCAGCGGATTGAACCTCATTTATGAGGAAACCCTTTGAAAAATGGAAATAGACTGGAGCCGCATTGAGCGAAGCAACACAACCTTTAGAGGAATAATCCCCAGTCGGGAAGCGTGCTGTACAGGAAAAATCACACTGGATGTGGTGTTCGGCACGCCGGATAATTACAGGTCCGAGGAGGTCACATTTCAAGTGGCCCCGTTCAGCAGCAGATACTATGCTCTGTTAGGGCGAGAGGCATTCACAATTTTTCAAGCTATACCCCATTACGGGTACATGAAACTCAAAATGCCCGGACCCAACAGAATCATCACTCTTGCTAGTGACCCAGACATAGCACTCCGTGCCGAAAACAAGACAGTCGCACTGGCCCTTGAGGCATTATCCGAAGCCCTAGCGGCCGAGGAACTAACTGTGCTGCACTCCACAGTGGACAGGGACGACGTGATACTCGACAAGAGATCCAAGTCCACCTCCTTCAAACCGGCACACGAAATAGTCAAATTCCAAGTCCATCCAACAGACCCCACAAAAACGGCCTCCAACAGGGCACAATTAAACCCTGATGTAGATGCCACACTACGATAATTCCTATGCAAAAATTGGGACATTTTTTCTTGGCACCCTTCAGACATGCCAGGAATCCTTAGCACAGCCTAAACATCCTAAAAGGATTCAAGCCTGTTAAGCAGGCTCTTCGGCGTTTCTCTGAACCTAAGAGACAAGCCATGGGAGAGGAGCTAGCTAAACTACTGGAAGCCGGATTCATCAGAGATATAAAACATCCGGACTGGCTGGCAAACCTGGTGATGGTACCAAAGAAGGACAAATCCTGGCGCCTATGCGTCGATTTCAAGGACCTCAACAAGGCTTGCCCAAAGGATCCCTTCCCCCTCCCCCGCATTGATCAAATTATCGACGCTACCGCAGGACACGATTCATTGTGTTTCCTGGATGCATACTCTGGCTACCATCAAATTAAGATGGCAGAGCCAGACCAAGCCGCAACGGCATTTATCACCCCATACAGCCCATTCTGCTTCAACACAATGCCCTTCGGGCTCAAAAACGCCGGCGCTACATATCAGCGCATGATTAAGACATGTCTGGCCAACCAGATCGGCAAAGCAGTTGAAGCATAAGTGGATGACGTGGTCGTCAAAACCAAGCATGTCGAAACTCTAATAGACGACTTTAGGCTCACGTTCGATAACCTCCGAACATATGACATCAAGCTTAACCCGGAAAAATGCGTTTTCGGCGTACCAGCCGGAAAGCTCTTGGGCTTCATTGTATCCGGTAGAGGAATTGAAGCAAACCCAGCCAAGATCCGAGCTCTGTCACAATTGGATATTCCAAAGGACCTCAAACAAATACAAAAATTGACTGGATGCATGGCGGCCCTAAGCCGCTTCATCTCCCGCTTGGGAGAAAAGGCATTACCCCTTTATCGCCTCCTCCGGCGCACCGAACACTTCGAGTGGATGGATGCTGCCACGGCCAGACTCGAAGAAATAAAAGCCATATTGGCAACAAACCCAGTCCTGGCCGCGCCTAACATCGACGAACCAATGCTATTATACATTGCGGCAACTCATCGAGTTGTAAGCGCAGTGCTCGTCGTCGAACGAGAAACGGACGGACACAAATTCCCCCTTCAAAAACCAGTCTACTATGTGTCCACTGTCCTCACTCCATGCAAGTCACGGTACCCGCATTACCAAAAGATAGCGTACGCGGTGTTCATGGCGTCCCGGAAGCTACAACACTACTTTCAAGAGTGCTCAATAATAGTAGCCTCTGAAGTACCTATTAATGATATTATAAACAACCGTGACGCGATGGGCCAGATTGCCAAATGGGCCATTGAGCTCCTCCCGATCGACATAACCTATAAGCCACGGCGAGCTATCAAGTCGCAAGTTTTGGCCGACTTTGTCGCTGAATGGACTAAAGCCGAACTCCATAAAGAGTACGGCACATATTCCAATTGGATCATGCACTTCGACGGATCCAAAATGCTAGCGGGTCTGGGGGCTGGCGTCGTGCTGACGTCCCCAACAGGAGATACAGTTCAATATGTACTCTAGATAATGTATACGGACTCTAACAATGCAGCCGAATACGAGGCCCTTTTACATGGTCTCCGGATGGCAGTCTCCATGGGCATTCAACGCCTAGAGGTGCGTGGGGATTCAAACCTCGCGATATCCCAAATAAATTGAGATTTTGATGCCAAGGATCCGAAAATGGCAGCTTATCGCAATGCCGTCCTAAAAATGCCAGCTCGGTTCGAAGGGCTCGAATTTCACCATATAACCCGGGAAAATAATCAGGCAGCAGACATCTTGGCATGCATCGGTGCAAAGCGCAATGCAGTCCCCCCCCCCAACATTTTCTTGGAAGGCTATTCAAGCCATCCGTCCAATGGGAAGGGGAGTCCAGAAATAACAACCCGGACTCAGCCGCACCACCTGACACTGAACATTCCCACACAACGGGAGGCTCCGCCAATGAAGTAACATCCTCAGCCCATGTAATAATGGCAGTCATTGCCCCGTGGACAGAACCATTCTTGGCCTACCTAACTAGGCAGGAACTCCCCTAGGACCAAAACGAGGCACGCTGCATAGTGCGGTGATCTAAAGCCTACAAAGTCCATGAAGGAGAGCTTTATAAGAAAAGCACCACCGGAGACCTTCAAAGGTGTATCTCCAAAGAGGAAGGGCGGAACCTTCTGGCTGAAATTCATGCCGGACTCGGCGGGCACCACGCTGCAGCCC
Organism: Triticum aestivum; assembly: GCF_018294505.1. NCBI lineage: Eukaryota > Viridiplantae > Streptophyta > Magnoliopsida > Poales > Poaceae > Triticum > Triticum aestivum. The sequence goes on from NC_057810.1 coordinate 144,348,384, forward strand.
GGGCCCTTGTAAGCAAGGCCTTCCGTACTAGATTTTATTGGCCGACGGCCCGGGCAGATGCTCAGGACTTAGTCCAACGATGCGTCGGTTGCCAACTATTTGCTAACCAAAGCCATATGCCACCCACCGCCCTCCAAACTATACCCATCACCTGGCCCTTCGCGTTCTAGGGGCTTGACATGGTCGGACCCCTTAAAGGGGGAACCCACAAGCAAAAATACTTATTGGTCATGGTTGACAAATTCACCAAATGGATAGAGGCCAAGCCTGTCAAGACGGCCAAATCCGGACCAGTGATAGACTTCATATCAGGGATCATACACCGTTACGGCGTCCCCCACAGCATCATCACTGATAACGGCACGAACTTTACGGCCGACGAGGTAAACTCTGGTGCAAAAACATGGGTATCAAGCTCGACTACACTTCAGTCTATCACCCACAAACTAACGGTCAAGTCGAATGGGCAAATGGTCTAATCATGACCGGCATCAAACCTAGGCTAGTGCGGTCCCTCAAGGAATCTAACACGCACTGGGTCGAGGAGCTCGACTCCGTACTCTGGGGGCTGCGGACCACGCCGAATCGCACTACCGGATTCACACCATTTTTTATGGTATACAGCGCAGAGGCAGTGCTGCCCTGCGACATAATTCATGACTCACCTCGCGTGCGCATGTCTGAAGAAAGAGAAGCCGAACTCGATCGGCAGGACAGCTTGGACGCATTGGAGAAAAAGCGCGACGTGGCGAAAGCCCGTTCCGCATTTTATCAATAGCAGGCTCGAAGATACCAAAGCAGAGAAGTATGGGCCAAAACTTACAATGTTGGCGAATTAGTTCTACGCCTGCCAGACAAGAAAAAGGACAAATTCAAGCCCAAATGGGAAGGTCCCTTCATAATCGACCAAGTCCTGACTGGCGGAGCGTACCGTTTGCGAAATGCATCGGATAACCGACTCGAGCCAAACCCATGGAACGCAGCATGCCTACGAAGATTCTACGCCTAGCGCCAGACTCTGTGTTCGTCTCCTTCCTCTGTCTATTTTTTACACATTAGCTGTCTTATATTTCTCTCCTTCTTCCTCTTTTTATATTACAGCCTCCTAAGGGCCCGTTTGTGCCTCGCTCGCACACAATTGATGCGCTATCCGCGCTCACTATACCTGGGGGCTTCTTTAACATAAGCTTGTTTATACAGGCCTTGCGCCCAACACATGTGTCACAGTTTCGCATGTACCTTTTATTCACCATTATATGCATCGATATGACTTAAGTTTTGGCCAAGCTGGGTTGCCTGGCTCCTGTGCTTACCCCTACGTTCCCGATTGTTCGAATAGGTGGTAAAGGGAGCACCTCTGCGATTGTTACTGCCAGGTCAGCCGGATGTGTACCTCAGACTGGGTGAAGCCGAAAGCTAGCGTTCTTAAGGGAATATTTGGTGGTGAACTAAAAGATGATTTTTACCTTGCTTATTTATCTGCCCCAGATGTTTTTCTTCTTTCTTCGTAGTTCAGACATGCACTTTAGGGCATGCCTCCCAGGGAAAGCAACACCTAACGGAACTATTCTCCCTGGAAGATGTTTCTTACTAACCATGTAATATAACATAACTAGTTGGGCACTTGTCTGATAAAGCACTAATGACCCCTATGCCTGGTCTCCACGCATGCCCTGGTTCTTACATAACTGAGAGGGTATTCGGACACACTCCAAACTATCGGGTCCCGAGATTGAAGCGAACAGGTCCGCTATGACAACCGATCTACAATCTGGCTGGAAGGCATTTTACATGTCATTTTAAATTACATAGTCAATTTGACTGGGTATACTCCTCTTCAATACCATCCAACAAGCTGTCTAGTTTACAGACCTATTGGGAATATTTTGCAGCCAACTCTACCTGGCCGTACACTAAACTGACAGGGATCTCCTTCCCATCGGGCCCCACAGGTCCGACCTCGGCCATGTGGTTTGGATCAGCCTTCGTGTATCGCGTCTTCACCATGGCCCAGGCTTCCCTGGCGCCTTGACGGAAGGCCGATATCTTCCATAATTGGAAGCACCACCGTGCTCCCTTCAGCTTCTTTGCAAGCTCTCCAAGGCCTTTGGGCACGGAGACGGATGGCCACAAGGTCTGGGCGACACCTTGCATCACCTGCCGAACTCGTTCGTGCAGTTGTGAGAGCTCGGGAAGAAGGTCACCCGTAGAACCGGGCATTTCCTCCGCAGGTTGACCTGTCAGCATACCTACAGACATAACACTGTCAATTCGACTTCCTCGCCAAACTCTTATTTTCATAGTTCGTTCAAGCACTTACTAAAAATGCCGCGTCGAAGCCGCTGATTCTCCTTCACGAAGTCCGACAGCTAAGCACAAACATCCTTTAGTTCCTCGCCCAGCTGGGTGTTGGCATCTTGAAGCTTGTTCTTCTCTTGCCTCACCCTTGTAAGCACGCTCTTGCGGGCCTTTAACTGGCGCAAGAGTTGCTGCTTGTCCGAATCCACTCCGGCGCCATCTGCACTATTATTGTTAGAATTGCACACATGCCGCACTTCACAACATACTTATCTTTCGAAGCGTATATTACCAGAGGGGGTCTCTTTGGCCTTCCTTGTTGCGGCTAGTGCGGCCTCAAGTTGAGCTTTGCACTCTTCCAGCTCCTGGGACAGTCGAGTATTCTTTTCTGTAAGATCCTGCATAACAATTGATCCCTAAATTAGTCATTCTAACTGTTTCAAGTCTCGGGGGTTACTGACATATATAACCATCAAATTTTCTCACTCGTATGTCTTTTACATACTGCTCTGTGGCTCTGCCTAGACCATTTTGAGTGGCACGGAGGTACGTGTCTCCCTTATTAAAAGCGTCCAACGCCTCTTGGGAAAAACAAGCATCGTGAAGAATAGTCTGGCGACGCCTGTGGTTCATGGCACTCTCCACCTCGGAATTGGTGGTAGACAGCCCGTCCGCATCCTCTGTCGGAGGAGCGTCCGGTGCGCGCCCCATGTTCGCCTCCGCTTCCGGACCCGGCCTTGAAGCCCGGCCGGTGGACATAGTCCGACGGGCGATCTTCTTCCTGAAGAGAGCATGAGCGTTAGTATGCCTTCAGGGCATAAACCCTGGGCATTAAAATCGCATGCCGTACCGGTGCGCTGGCGTCTCGGTCCGGTCCGCACTTCTTTTCGGCCTGTTGGGCCTCGATGGCCCTTGTTGGGTAGTTGCCGCGGGCTCAGCCCTCCGCCTCAAGGACTTCCCCTGCAAAAAACACCATTGGTATACGAAAATAAGCACGGATGGATCCTATTGAAAATGCTGGTACTTCGGTCTCAGTTACCTTTGAGGCTGGAAGTAGTCCGGGATAATCGGCCGTAATGGCCACTAAGGTGTTGTCCTTACTCAATTGATGAAACACACCATCAATTAGCTCCACACATAAGTCCGGGTCCTCATGGGAGTCCAGGTCGAGGGACTGTTCTGGGTCCTCGGGTTATGGAGGAGGGCTGTTTATCTCCTTTATAGTCTAGCCTAGCTCCTGCGTTGAAATTGCTAGAATAAGTACTTAACTATGGGAATATGAAAATGGATGGGCAAGTGAAAGTATTCGCTTACCCAGCTTGGAGGATTGTACATAGAAAATCCGCCCTGTGGGTTGACGCGGAGGAATTCCTCCTCTTCTCCCTTGTACAAAGCGGACAAGATCTTCATTAGAGTGGCAGCCGAATCCGGCCCCTTACGGCCGCACCGGGTGGTGCCGTCCTCCCCGTTGAAATCCCACATGAGGTGGCCTCTGTACTGAAGCGGCTGCACCCCCCGCGTAATGCATGTGGCCATGACCTCGGCCATGGTCAGTCTGGAATGAGCTAACAACCTTATCTGGCTCATCAAGTAAAGGACGTCCCTGTCATTTTCCTTCTGAGGGCTCCGTGGGCGCCAGCTCAGGCGTTTCTTCAAGGGAGCATTATCAAACTCAGGGAGGTCGATCCGTACAGGGTCCGGCAGAGGGACGTCTTCTATATAAAACCATTCTTAAGGCCAGTCTTCGGACGCCTTCTTTGGGGTTCCGGATAGATATCCGGTCCTGGCGATGCGCCATAGTTCAGCTCCACCCACTTGATATATTGACCCCTTCTGAGAATGGGGCACAAGGCAGAACAACTTCTTCCACAGGGAGAAATGGGCCTCGATGCCCAAAAACAGCTCGCAAAGGGCTACAAAGCCCGCAATACGCAATATGGAGGCAGGCGTAAGGTTGTGTAACTGGAGGCCATAGAACTCCAGGAGCCCCCGGAGAAACGGATGAACTAGAAATCCGAGCCCTCTTATTAAATAAGGGACAAGGCATACCCGCTCTCCTTTGGAGGGATTGGGGATGCACTCCGCTTGCTCTCTGCCATTATAGGTGGCACTCCCGGCTCGAACTAGGACCATGTAAGCTGGGGGGAGAAGCCCCTTGGCTTGGAGCACTACTAGCTCATTGTGCGGGACGAAACACCTCTCCCAATCTCCGGGCCGAGGGCTGGGGGGCGAGAGGAGGAGCTGCGTCGACTGGCCATGATGGAATGGATCTCTGTCGAATGCGCTCTGATGAATGCTCGCTGAGGGAAGATGGTGTGATTCGGATCTAAATCCCCGTCTCTCTTATAGGCGGCTCATTTGTGCAGCTAGGGGGGTAAATGAAAAAACACCTTGGCTTTTCGCATTCATTTGACACGTGGAAGATGGCCATTATTGCACGCAGAAGCCAAGGAGCGCAACATTCACCAGAAGCCGGACACTATTCAACAGGTATATGGAATTTGGAGAAGAACCCGCCTTGCAATGCCGAAGAAAAATCTTCGTGCCGGACTCATCGTCATTGAAGCTTGGTTCGGGGGCTACTGAGGGAGTCCTGGATTAGGGGGTGTCCGGGTAGCCGGACTATAACCTTTGGCCGGACTCCTGGACTATGAAGATACAAGATTGCAGACTTCGTCCCGTGTCCGGATGGGACTTTCCTTGGCGTGGAAGGCAAGCTTGGCGATACGGATATGTAGATCTCCTCCCATTGTAACCGACTCTGTGTAACCCTAGCCCTCTCCGGTGTCTATATAAACTGGAGGGTTTTAGTCTGTAGGACGAACAACAATCATACTATAGGCTAGCTTCTAGGGTTTAGCCTCTCTGATCTCGTGGTAGATCTACTCTTGTACTACCCATATCATCAATATTAATCAAGCAGGAGTAGGGTTTTACCTCCATCGAGAGGGCCCGAACCTGGGTAAAAACATCGTGTCCCTTGTCTCCTGTTACCATCCGCCTAGACGCACAGTTCGGGACCCCCTACCCGAGATCCGCCAGTTTTGACACCGACAGGGGGCTCTCTCCCCCTCTCTTCTGGTGGCGCCGAAACGCCACCGGGGCCATCATCGTCACTGCAATCTACACCAACACCTCTTTCATCTTCATCAACATCTTCATCACCTTCCCCCATCTATCTACAGCAGTCCACTCTCCCGCGACCCGTTGTACCCTCTACTTGAACATGGTGCTTTATGCTTCATATTACTATCCAATGATGTGTTGCCATCCTATGATGTCTGAGTAGATTTTCATTGTCCTATCGGTAATTGGTGAATTGCTATGATTGGTTTAATTTGCTTGTGGTTATGTTGCTGTCCTTTGGTGGCCATCATATGAGCGCACGCGTGGATCACACCATAGGGTTAGTTGTATGTTGGTAGGACTATGTATTGGAGGGCAAGAGTGACAGAAGCTTTAACCTAGCATAGAAATTGATGCATACGGGATTGAAGGGGGGCCAATATATCTTAATGCTATGGTTGGGTTTTACCTTAATGAACGTTAGTAGTTGCGGATGCTTGCTAATAGTTCCAATCATAAGTGCATAGAATTCCAAGTCAGGGATTACATGCTAGCAGTGGCCTCTCCAACATAAAACTTGCTATCGGTCTAGTAAAGTAGTCAATTGCTTACGGACAATTTTGCAACTGCTACCACCACTTTTCCAAACTCGCTATACTAACTTTATTGTGTCTTTATCTAAACAGCCCCTAGATTTTATTTAAGTGCTCTTTATTATCTTGCAAACCTATCCAACAACACCTACAAAGTACTTCTAGTTTCATACTTGTTCTAGGTAAAGCGAACGTTAAGCGTGTGTAGAGTTGTATCGTTGGTCGATAGAACTTGAGGGAATATTTGTTCTACCTTTAGCTCTTTGTTGGGTTTGACGCTCTTACTTATCGAAAGAGGCTACAATTGACCCCATATACTTGTGGGTTATCGACTAGCACCTAGGCACAAGAGGAAACAAACATCAGGGATAATGCTCAATAGGTTAACTAAATCTAGAGGAGGAAGAATGGAGATCCGTTTTGAGGCAGGTTTAAGAAGGCCACGTGAAGCTACAGAGTCATCCAAGTTAGTATGAGAGGCAGCGGTTGACGTTAGGTGTCATGTACGTATACTCCCAACATGGATTCAGTACAGGAATGACAAATACGAAACCCATTTCAACACCTTTCTCGACCATTTATCTGTAAGTATGGTTATGTATGGAAACTAGTAATATCATCTTGCTCTGTCCAATACTTTCTAGGTTGCTGATAATGAAACTCCCATAATTTTGAACAGATGAGGTTCAAGTTGGTAGCCAAGATGATGCAACCAGACAAGCTTGCACCCATGTTTTCAAGTCTGCTCTGTGACAGTATCAGTATAACTTGAGGAAAACTCACTTTGAAGGCAAGGCTAACAGTGAACTTGCCCAAACATCTCCAGTGGAAAATATATCGGATGAAGATTGGAGAGGCCTTGTTAAACATTGTCTGATCCGAAGTATCAGGTATATTATATATATATATATATATATATATATATATATATATATAGGGTGGGTCTATTATGATAACACCCTCTATAGTCTTATTCTGCACACCGAATCGCTTATTCTGCTAACAAAAACGAACTGCGTCACGCCCTATCTAATCGCGTGTGCAGACCGAACCGAACCGCAAGCACACAAAAAACCATTCGCCCCTCTCTCTCCACTAACCAAATCCCAATCCCCCCACTGTCGTACGCCCACCTCCTCCACTCCCGTGCCCTCCTCCACCTTCTCCGATGCCGCCGCTTGGGCCTCGCCGCACCACCTCCTTCCTTCGGTGTCGCCGCTTCGTCCCCGCCACACCACCTCCTTCCTCCGGCGCCGCGCTGGCGCCATGCACCGGCCCGACCCCCTCTGAGGGAGTCCTGGACTAGGGGGTGTCCGAACAGCCGGACTATCATCGTCCGCCGGACTCCAAGACTACGAAGATACAAGATTGAAGACTCCGTCCCGTGTCCGGATGGAACTTTCCTTGGCGTGGAAGGCAAGCTTGGCGATACGGATATGTAGATCTCCTACCATTGTAACCGACTCTATGTAACCCTAGCCCTCTCCGGTGTCTATATAAACCGGAGGGCTTAGTCCCTAGGACACAACATCCATTACAACAATCATACCATGGGCTAGCTTCTAGGGTTTAGCCTCCTTGATCTTGTGGTAGATCCACTCTTGTAATACACATCATCAATATTAATCAAGCAGGACGTAGGGTTTTACCTCCATCAAGAGGGCCCGAACCTGGGTAAAACATCGTGTCCCTCGTCTCCTGTTACCATCCGCCTAGATGCACAGTTCGGGACCCCCTACCCGAGATCCGCCGGTTTTGACACCGACATTGGTGCTTTCATTGAGAGTTCCTCTGTGCCGTCGCCGATAGGAAGGATGCATCCACCCGTCTTCAAGGATGGTATTTTCGCCAAAGGGGCCTTGGCCGCCGGCCAAACTAGCCGTCTAGGTGGTTTTCTTATGACCGCCTGTCCGGCCACCGCTTCGACAATGACTTCTCAAGTCATCAAAAGCAATCTTCACGTCAGCTCGGAATTTGCCAAGCGGCTGGATCCGATAGAGCTTTCGTCTCTCAACGAGCTCTTGGATCGCATCGCCGCCCTGGGAGTCGCTACGGACTACAATCAGATTGGGCTTAAAACCGATCTGAGAGAGATTAACTCTCCCCAGGTCACCCACCACGTCGCAGTGGTAGAGGAACAATGCGGCGACTCTTCTCCTGTATTGAAAACTAGTCATGTCCGGACTCTCGAACCCTCCATGCCGGATTCCCGCGGAGGGACGGACTTCGGTCAAGCACTGAACTTAAAGTCAGGCATCGGACCGGACTCATTGGACAACGTCCAGCAATCCAAGCTTCCAAATTTGGAAACTTCACGGCCTTCAAGCCTTGAGATGGGTAGGGTTTCGGACTTTATTCCACCCACCCGCCAGACATATGCGATCTATCTCTAATACGGCAAGAGCCCGCTGAAACAGTACATCACTACTGGGCCAGATTCCTCCTGGTTATGGACAGGATAAAGGACTGCCGAGAGGAAAACGCAATCTCAATTTTCTGCAATAATTGCACGGACAAGGGAATATTGAACGCCATCAGCCGTCCTGAAATTACACGCTTTGCTGACCTGGCGTCCATAGTACGAAAGTACTGTGCGATGGAGAGTTTCCGGAAAACCGAAAACCAGTTTTGGGACAATCCGGCCCCGAATACAACCCTAGTCCGCAACAAAAGGGTGCATTACACTCAGGCCCCAGATACAAAAACCAAAAAGCAAAAACCCCATAGAGGGCACGGAACCGTACTGGAGGGATGGCTTAGCGGACCCTGTAAAATTCATAGTACAGAGGGCGCCGTCCCAACACATAGCCTTCGAACATGTTGGATATTGTGGCAGGTGGCCAAAAGTGGCGAGGAGCTTCTAGCCCCGGAAAACCACTCCAACAATACTGGTACGGTATCAACAGTCTTCGAGACCTTCGCATCAAATAATATGCGGAAACAAACAATCCGCGGCCTCGCCGAAGTCTACCAAGTAGCAACAACAAATCCATGGAGCGACACAGCCATCACCTTCAACGCCAGCGACGAACCTAAATTCCGAACAGCCCGAGCACCAGCCGCACTGGTGCTTAGTCCAATAGTGGACGGCTTTCGACTTACAAAGGTCCTCATGGATGGCGGCAGCGGACTAAACCTCATCTACGAGGAAACTCTTCAAAAAATGGAAATAGACTGGAGCCGCATTGAGCGAAGCAGCACAACCTTCAGAGGAATAATCCCTAGCAGGGAAGCGCGCTGCACCGGAAAAATCACACTCGATGTGGTGTTCGGCTCGCCGGACAATTACAGATCCGAAGAAGTCACGTTCCAAGTGGCCCCGTTCAACAGCGGATATCACGCTATATTAGGACGAGAGGCATTCACAGTTTTTCAAGCCGTACCGCATTACGGGTACATGAAGCTCAAAATGCCTGGGCCCGGCGGAATAATCACTCTCGTTAGTGATCCGGACATAGCACTCCACGCCGAAAACAAGACAGCCGCATTAGCCCTGGAGGAACTATCTGAAGCCCTAGCGGCAGAAGAACTCACCGCGATGCGCTCTATGGTGAATAGGGACGATGTGATACTTGATAAAAGATCCAAGTCCACCTCCTTTAAACCAGCAGATGAAATAATAAAATTCCAGGTCCATCCGACGGACCCGACAAAGACGGCTTCCATCGGGGCATAGTTGAACCCTGATGTAGACGCCGCACTGCGAGAATTCCTTCGGGAAAATTGGGACATTTTCGCCTGGCACCCTTCGAACATGCCCGGAATCCCACGCAGATTGGCAGAACACAGCCTAAACATCCTAAAAGGATTCAAGCCAGTCAAACAGGCTCTTCGACGATTTTCCGAACCTAAAAGACAGGCAATGGGAGAAGAGCTAGCCAAACTATTGGAAGCCGGATTCATCAGAGACATCAAACATCCGGATTGGCTAGCAAACCTGGTAATGGTACCAAAGAAGGACAAATACTGGCGCCTATGTGTCGATTTTAAAGACCTCAACAAGGCCTGCCCAAAGGATCCCTTCCCCCTCCCCCGCATCGACCAGATAATCGATGCTACCGCAGGACACGATTCACTGTGCTTCCTCGACGCATACTCCGGCTACCATCAAATCAAGATGGCGGAAGCAGACCAAGCCGCAACGGCATTCATCACTCCATATGGACCATTCTGCTTCAACACGATGCCCTTCGGACTTAAAAACGCCGGCGCAACATATCAGCGCATGATTCAAACATGTCTGGCAACCCAGATCGGCAAAACAGTAGAGGCATACGTAGACGACGTAGTTGTCAAAACCAAACACGTCGAAACTCTAGTAGACGATTTGAGGCTCACATTCGACAACCTCAGAGCATATGACATCAAGCTGAATCCGGAAAAATGCGTTTTTGGCGTACCAGCCGGAAAGCTGCTGGGCTTCATTGTATCCGGTAGAGGAATTGAAGCAAACCCGGCCAAGATCCGAGCTCTGTCACAGCTGGATATTCCAAAAGACCTCAAACAGGTACAAAAATTGACTGGATGCGTGGCGGCTTTAAGCCACTTTATCTCCCACTTGGGAAAAAAGGCATTGCCCCTCTATCGCCTCCTTAGGCGCACCGAACACTTCGAGTGGACGGATGCTGCCACTGCCGGACTCGAAGAAATAAAGGCCATATTGGCAACAAATCTGGTCCTGGCTGCGCCCAACCTGGGCGAACCAATGCTGTTATACATCGTGGCAACACATCAAGTTGTAAGCGCGGTACTCGTCGTCGAACGAGAGACAGAAGGGCATAAATTCCCTCTTCAAAAACCAGTGTACTATGTCTCCACTGTGTTAACCCCCTGCAAGTCCCGTTACCCGCACTATCAAAAGATAGCGTACGCGGTGTTCATGGCATCCCGGAAGCTCCAACACTACTTTCAAGAGTGTTCGATAACAGTGGCCTCCGAAGTACCACTCAACGACATTATAAACAACTGCGACGCGACAGGCAGGATTGCAAAATGGGCCATTGAGCTCTTACCATTTGATATAACTTACAAACCTCGGCGAGCTATAAAGTCACAAGTTTTGGCTGACTTTGTCGCTGAATGGACCGAAGCCGAACTCCCTAAAGAGTACGGCGCATACTCCAATTGGATTATGCACTTCGACAGCTCTAAAATGTTGGCCGGACTGGGGGTTGGCGTCGTATTGACGTCCCCAACCGGGGACACAGTCCAATACGTACTTCAGATAATGTACACGGACTCCAACAACGCAGCCGAATACGAGGCCCTTTTACACGGCCTCCGGATGGCAATCTCCATGGGCATTCAACGCCTAGAGGTGCGCGGGGATTCAAACCTTGCAATATCCCAAATAAATGGAGACTTTGACGCCAAGGATCCGAAAATGGCAGCATGTCGCAACGTTGTCCTAAAAATGTCATCTCGGTTTGAAGGACTTGAATTCCATCATGTAGCTCGAGATAATAACCAAGCAGTCGACGTACTGGCACGCATCGGCGCAAAACATGACGCTGTCCCTCCAAACATCTTCCTGGAACGGCTCTTCAAGCCATCTGTACTATGGGAAGAGGAGTCCGGAAATGACAAACCGGAAAAAAACGCGCCAACCGGCGATTCAGCCGATGACATAACACCTTCAGCCCACGACATAATGGCAGTAATCGCTCCGTGGACAGAACCATTCCTAGCCTACTTGCTTAGGCAGGAACTTCCCGAAGACCAAAATGAGGCCCGCTGCATAGTCCGGCGATCTAAAGCCTACAAGGTCCATGAGGGAGAACTTTATAAGAAAAGAACAACCGGAGTCCTTCAAAGGTGTATCTCCGAAGAGGAAGGGCGAAACCTCCTGGCTGAAATTCATGCCGGACTAGGCGGACACCATGCAGCAGCTCAGGCCCTTGTAGGAAAGGCATTCCGTACAGGATTTTATTGGCTGACGGCCCGGGCAGATGCTCAGGACTTAGTCCAAAGATGCGTCGGTTGTCAGCTCTTTGCTAATCAGCGCAATATGCCACCCACCGCCCTCAAAACTATACCCATTACCTGGTCGTTCGCGGTCTGGGGGCTTGACATGGTTGGACCCCTTAAAGGGGGAACCCACAAGCAAAGGTACCTATTGGTCATGGTGGACAAATTCACCAAATGGATAGAGGCCAAGCCAGTCAAAACGGTAGAGTCCGGACCAGTGATAGACTTTATATCCGGGGTAGTACACCGTTATGGTGTCCCCCACAGCATCATCACCGATAACGGCACGAACTTCACGGCCGACGAGGTTAAGTCATGGTGCAAAAACATGGGCATTAAGCTCGATTACGCTTCAGTCTATCACCCTCAAACCAATGGTCAAGTGGAACGAGCAAACAGTCTAATAATGAGCGGCATCAAACCCAGACTAGTGCGGTCACTTACGAAATCTGACATGCACTGGGTAGAGGAGCCCGACTCTGTACTCTGGGGGCTGCGGACAACGCCCAACCGTACTACCGGATTCACACCATTTTTTATGGTATACGGCGCAGAGGCAGTTCTGCCCTGCGACATCATTCATGACTCACCTCGAGTGCGCATGTATGAAGAAAGAGAAGCCGAGCTGGATCGGCGGGACAGCTTGGACGCATTGGAGGAAGAACGCGCGTCGCCAAGGCTTGTTCCGCATTCTATCAGCAGCAGGCTCGAAGATATCAAAGCAGAGAAGTACGGGCCAAGACTTACAACGTTGGCAAACTAGTTCTACGCCTGCCGGACAAGAAAAAGGGCAAGCTCAAGCCCAAATGGGAGGGCCCCTTCATCATCGATCAAGTCCTGACCGGCGGAGCTTACCATCTACGAAATGCGTCGGACAACCGACTCGAGCCGAACCCATGGAACGCAGCCCGCCTCCGAAGATTCTATGCCTAGCACTGGACTAAGAGTTCGTCCCCTTCCCCCGTCCAATTTTTTACACTTCAGTTGTCTTTTGTTTCTCTTTCTTCCCTTAACCCTTTTCCTAAAAAGCCCTTAAGGGCCTACTTGCGCATTGTTCGCACATACTTGATGTGCCATCCGCACTCATTATACCTGGGGGCTTCCTTACCAGAAGCTCAATTATAAGGGCTTCATGCCCAGCACATGTGTCAAGCTTTCACATGTACCTTTTACTCACCATTATATGCATCGATATGACTTAAGTTTTGGCCAAGCTGGGTTGCCTGGCTCCTGTGCTTACCCCTACGTTCCCGATTGTTCGGCTAGGAGGTAAAGGGAGCACCTCTGCGATTGTTACTGCCGGGTTAGCTGGATGTGTACCTCAGACTGGGTGAAGCCAAAAGCTAGCGTTCTTAAGGGAATATTCGGTCGGTGACTTGAAAGATGATTTTTTACCTACTTATTTATCTGCCCCCACATGTTTTTCTGCTCTTTTCGCAGTCCGGACATGCACTTTAGGGCATGCCTCCCAGGGAAAGGAACCCTTAACGGAACTATTCTCCCTGGAAGATGTTTCTTACTAACCATGTAATATAACATAACTAGTTGGGCACTTGTCTGATAAAGCACTAATGACCCCTACGCCTGGTCTCCATGCATGCCACGGTTGTTTTTTTAACCGAGAAGGTATTCGGACACACTCCGGACTCTAGGGTCCCGAGGTTGAAGCGAAAAGGTTGGCAAAGACAAACGATCTACAATCCGGCTAGAAGGCATTTTACATGTCATTTTAAAATACATTGTCACATTGACTGACTGTATTCCTCCTCAATCCCGTCTAACAGGCTGTCCAATTTACAGTCCCGTTGGGAAAATTTAGCGGCCAACTCTACTTGGCCGTATACTAAACTCACAGGGATCTCCTTCCCGTCGGACCCCATAGGTCCGACCTCGGCCATATGGTTGGGATCCGCTTTCTTGTACCGTGTCTTCACCATGGCCCAGGCCTCCCTGGCACCTTGGCGGCAGGCCGAAATCTTCCATAAACGGAAGCGCTGCCACATTCCCTGAAGCTTCTCCGTAAGCTCCCCAAGGCCTTCGGGCAGGGAAAGGGCCGGCCATAAAGCCTGAACGGCGCCGCTCATCGCCTGCCGAACTCGTTCGAGCAGCTGCAACAGTTCGGGAAGTTGATCACCCGTCGATACGGGCATCTCCTCTGCAGGGCGACCTGTGAGTATACCTACAGACATATTTTGTCAATTGACTTCCTCGCCGAACTCTTCTTTTCAAAGGAGTTCGCTTAAGCACTTACTATAGATGCCGCGACGAAGCCGCTGATTCTCCTTAACGAAGCCAGACAGCTCGGCCCGAACACCTTTCAGCTCTTCTCCGAGCTGGGCGTGGGCATCCTGGAGCTTGTTCCTTTCCTGCCGCACTCTATTCAGCACCCTCTCGCCGGCCTTCAGCTGGCGCAGTAGTTCTTGCCTGTCCGGATCTTGTCCGGGAGCACCTGCAATGTCATTATTAGACTTGCGCGCATGCCGCACAGCGCTTATATTTTTTAAAAAAAATGTGTTACCAGGAGGGGTCTCTGTGTTTCCTCCTGCGGCAGCAAGTGCGGCCTCAAGTTGGGCCTTGCACTCTTGCAGCTCCTCAGACAGTTGGGTATTCTTCTCGGTAAGATCCTGCATTTCAAATGATCCTTTAATCAGTTAACATAACTACTTTAAGTCTCGGGGGCTACCGGCATATATAACTGTTAAATTCTCTCACCCGTATGTCTTTTACATACTGCTCCATGGCTTTGGTAAAACCATCTTGAGCAGCACGGAGGTGCGCGTCCCCCACGTTAAAGGCATTCAACGCCTCAGGGGAGAAGCACGCGTCACGAAATACTATTCGGCGGCGCCTATGGTTCATGGCTCTCTCCACCTCAGACTTGGTGGCGGATAGTCTGTCAGCATCCTCCGTTGGAGGAGTGTCCGGCTCGCGCCTTGCGCTCGCCTCCCCCTCCAGACCAGGTGCTGGAGCCTGGCTGGTAGAGGTTGGGTTGGCAACCTCTACGCCCGTAGTCCGGCGGGTGCTTTTTCTCCTACAAAAGTCATGAGCACTCAAACGCTTCCTAGGAACGTTGCTCCAAATAATGAACTGTGAGCTATACCTTTGCGGCGACGTTTCAGTCTGCACCGCGCTCCTCTTCCGCCTACTGGTCCGGACTGGCCTTTGTTGGTCAGCTGCCGCGGGTTCGGCTTCCCGCCCTGAAGGCGTTTCCTACAAAACACCATCGTATGCGAAGGTCAGAAATGAGCGAGGAAGAAATAATGGTGTCGGGACTTCGGTCACAATCACCTGGGAAGCCGGATATAGTCCGGGGTAGTCAGCCGTAATGGCAACTAAAGCATTATCCATGCTGAGCTGGTGGAACACCCTGTCGATTAGCTCCACCTGAATGTCCGGATCCTCTTCGAAGGCCGGATCCTGGGATCTCTCTGGATCCTCGGGTTGTGGAGCTGGACTTATCATGTCCTCCACAATCCGACATAGTTCCTGCATCGAAGACATAATATAAGAAGCTTAAACTTTGAAAAGCATGGGTCGGGCCCTTAAAGTGTTCGCTTACCCAGCGCCGAGGGTTATTCATGGAGAACCCATTCAACGGGTTCGTCTGAAGGAAGTCCTCCTTCTCCCCCTTGTACAGGCCGGACAGGATCTGCACCAGATCCTCGGCCGAATCCGGTCCTTTGCGGCCATGACAGGTGGCATCGTCTTCCCCGTTGAAATCCCACATGGGGTGGCCCCTGTATTGCAGTGGCTGCACCCCCCGCGTAATGCATGTTGCCATGACTCCAATCATGGTCAACCCGGAATGGGCCAGTAATCTTATTCGGCCCATCAGATAATGGACGCTCTTGTCTTCCTCCAGTTGAGGGCTCCGCGGGCGCCAACTAAGGCGTTTCTTCAAAGGAGCAGTACTGAACTCCGGGAGGCCGATCTGAACAGGGTCTGGCAGCGGAGCGTCTTCCATGTAAAACCATTCCGAAGGCCAGCCTTCGGACATCTTCTTAGGGGTTCCGGATGGATATCCGGTCCCGGCAATGCGCCATATTTCGGCGCCGCCCACTTGATATATGGACCCCTCGTGAGAACGGGGTACAAGGCAGAACAACCTCTTCCACAGTGCAAAATGGGGCTCGATGCCCGGAAATAGCTCACAAAGAGCTACATAACCCGCGATATGTAGGATAGAGGCGGGCGTAAGGTGATGGAGCTGGAGTCCGTAGAACTCCAGGAGCCCGCGGAGGAACGGATGTATAGGAAATCCGAGTCCCCTTATCAGATATGGGACGAAGCATACCCGCTCCCCTTTGTTGGGACTAGGGGTAGCCTCCGCTTGCTTCCCACCTTGGTAGGTGGCCGACCCGGCTCGAACCGGGACCATGAAGGCCGGAGGGAGATATCCCTTCGCTTGGAGCGTCACCAGCTCGTTGTGCGGGACAAAACATCTCCACCAGTCTCCTGGTAGTGGGCTGGGAGCGCGAGAGGAGGAGCCGCGTCGACGATCCATGATGGAATGGATTTTTCGGTCGGAGGCGCTCCGATGAGTACTCTCGGAAGGAAGATGGTGTGATTTGGATCTGGATTCTTGCCTCTCTTATAGGCAGATTATTTGCATAGCTAGGGGTAAAACATAAAAGGTACCCTGGCTTTTCGCATTCGTGCGACGCGGGGAAGATGGCCATTATTGGGCGTGGAAGCCAAGAAGCGCAACATTGATAAGAAAGCCGGACACTGTCCGGCAAACGCACGGAATTTGGAGGAGAACCCGCCTTGCAACGCCGAAGACTATATACGTGCTGGACTTATCATCATTGAAGCCTGGTTCGGGGGCTACTGAGGGAGTCTTGGACTAGGGGGTGTCCGGACAGCCGGACTATCATCGTCCGCCGGACTCCAAGGCTACAAAGATACAAGATTGAAGACTCCGTCCCGTGTCCGGATGGGACTTTCCTTGGCGTGGAAGGCAAGCTTGGCGATATGGATATGTAGATCTCCTACCATTGTAACCGACTCTGTGTAACCCTAGCCCTCTCCAGTGTCTATATAAACCGGAGGGCTTAGTCCGTAGGACACAACATCCATTACAACAATCATACCATAGGCTAGCTTCTAGGGTTTAGCCTCCTTGATCTCGTGGTAGATCCACTCTTGTAATACACATCATCAATATTAATCAAGCAGGATGTAGGGTTTTACCTCCATCAAGAGGGCCCGAACCTGGGTAAAACATCATGTCCCTCGTCTCCTGTTACCATCCGCCTAGACGCACAGTTCGGGACCCCCTACCCGAGATCCGCCGGTTTTGACACCGACACCCTCCCTCCCACCTTCTTCCTCCTCCCACCTACCCTCCACCTTTCACTGCCGGTGCTGCCCCAGCGCCCGTACAACTCCATCCATTGACGGATCCAACTCGCCACTCCCCCATAGAGCACCTCTTGGTGAATCCTGATGTGCGGCTCCCCAACGGCCAGGCGCGCCTCCCAGCAGCGCCAGGCACCTCGCGCGGCTACTGGCCGGATCCAGGCACGCCGCCACCAGGAGCCCCGTGCGGCTGCTGGCGTCGATCCGGCGGCGCCACCCCAAGGGGCCTCGTGAAGCTGCCGGTGTGGATCCAGACGCGCCACCCGCAGATGCCCCGCGCTAGCTGCTGTTGGCGTGGGTCCTCCCCCACCACCCCGTCGTGGCCTCCCTGCATCCCCTCCCCACCAGTGAGGTGCTCTGTTGAGGGGCGCCAAGTCAGGCCCTGCTTCGACCGGAGGCATTGCAGGAGCCGTGTGCTGCCTCCCCGTGTGGCTTTCCGAGCCGTTGATCCTCTGCGCCGACATGATTCACCCCCCACACCAATGCCCCCTGGTGAGAGCAGTTCCTCTGACTGGGCTCCTGGCGCACGGTTCAGGCAGCCTGGATGTTCAGTACGCCGGCGCTACCGTAGCAGAGGCACGACGTGATTGGCCACCACCTCGCCGCGAAAACGAACCTGCCTGGACCCGCGCCCCGCGGCCGGGCCAGCTCCCCCATCACGCCTCCTCCCCATCCTAGACTTGACGGCTGATGGGTCGCTGATGCCTCAGGTGGCTCCTGGGCGAGAGGGCTCTCTGCAGTCCGCGCCGGCATGCAGTTTTGTTGACCGTGGATTGCATTTCCCTTTGACGACTAGGAGGGTCACCTCTTGCTTCAGTGCAGCTCCGTTGGCTCTCTGTTGCAGTTCGATCGAGGCCCATGGCTCCTCCGGCTAGGAGTTCGCGATTCAGCTTCAAAGTGTTTTGGATAGTTTTCGGTTCAGGGCTTCTTCTGTGCGGTTCATTGCATTTTCTTGAAATTTTTGTGTCTGATCAGAACTCCACCTCCGCCTTCAGTCCAGAATTGTAGTGTAGTGTATAGTACAAAGGAGTTCACTTCGTAAAATATTGTACACATGAGTTCACTTTTTATTATTTTTGGAGGAATTGTTGTTTGCAAATTTGTAAGGACGTGGTGTATAATTGTTAAAACCGATGCAGCTCACTAAGAAAACCTTTGCGGTGCACTTTGCAAAAACAAAGGAGTTCACTTGTAAAAAAATTGTATAGAGTTCACTTTTTATTATTTTTGGAGGATTTTTTTTTGCAAATTTGCAAGGACATGGTGTATAATTTGTTAAAATCGATGCGGCTCATTAAGAAAACCTTTGCGGTGCACTTTGCAAAACAAAAGGAGTTCACTTTGTAAAAAACTGTATAGAGGAGTTCACTTTTTATTATTTTTGGAGGGTTTTTTTGCAAATTTGTAAGGACATGGTGTATAATTTGTTAAAATCGCTCATTAAAAAAATCTTTGTGGTGCACTTTGCAGAACAAAGGAGTTCACTTTGTAAAAAAATGTACAGAGGAGATCACTTTTTATTATTTTTGGAGGAATTGTACACCATTTAGAACAAAAATGCATTTAAAACATGCAAAAATGCAGTGCGCTTTGGTCTTGTAAAAAAGTCCACTATGAAGAAAAATGCATTTAAAACATGCAAATGCAGTGCGCTTTGGTCTTGAAAAAAGTCTACTACGAAGGACTTTTTATATAATCCATTCAAAACAAAATGCATTTAGAAAACATGCAGTTCGCTAGATTGTCTGATGCAGTGCGGTTTCCTGTATGAAGCAGTGTGTTCTTCTATCTAATGTGGTTTAGACGTCGATTTTGGTGTCGGGAAAAACAGAGTGTCCGCATTTCGGAAAAATCAAAACTGCTCTTAAACCATGAGGAATTAAAAAAATGTTCTATATGAAAAAGTTGCGTCTCGTCGATATCTTTCCAACGATGTATCATTTGCATCATTCCGGCGACCGGTTTTGAAATTTTTTACGAAAAAATGGCGGTTGCCACTCATCGCCCGTCACACGATTTTCAAAATTAACTAAAAACAGTAAGGAATCTCAAAATCATTTCAACATATGAAAGTTGCGTCTCATCCGTAGCTTTCCTACGGCGTATCATACGCCTCGTTTCGACAAACGGTTAGAAAACTGAAGCGAAAACAGTACCACAAATTTCAAAAAAAAAATGAAAAACAGAATTCCGCGATTTATTAAATTTGAAACTGCTCTTAAACCGCAACGAATTAGAGAAAAAGTTATATATGAAAAAGATGCGCCTCGATGATATCTTTCCAACGGCATATCATTTGCTTCATTCCGGCGAGTGGTTTAGAAGAAATCGCCAAAAAACGCTCGCTGCCACTCGTCATGGGACGCGCCAATTCCAAAACTGCTCTTAAACCGTGTGGAATCTCGAAAAGTGTTCAACATGTCGAAGTTGCGCATAATCCATAGCTTTTCAACGGTATATTACACGCCTCATTCCGATAAATGGTTAAAAAATTAGAGCGAAAACAGTACCGAAAAAATAACGCGTGCAATTTTTTTCAACAAGAAGTTCACTCGTGTGAGTACTGCAGCACACTTGGTTCAAAGAATGACGTGCACTTGCGTTCGGCATGCAGTGCGGAAGTGGTGTACAGAATAGTTATTCTGCTAATATTAGCAGAATAGACCGTCTATATATATATATATATATATATTTGTGTGTGTGTGTGTGTGTGTGTGTGTGTGTGTGTGTGTGTGTGTGTGTGTGTGATCAGATCACATGTTGAAGTCCTATTTATGCATGTGCCACACAAATCTATCTTCTTGTAGGTGAACTGTTCAAAGAACAAGGCCAACCATACAAAAGTCAAATTCCAACAGACAACAGGATCTCGTAGCTATATTGCACATTGTGAGGCTCTTGTAATTAGCTGTTGTTTCACTCTTTTCACTGTACCATATTATCAGATCTATATTGACTTGTTCCAAATGTAGAGGAAAGCCCGCAAGGACCAAAAAGTACCTGAACCAAATGTTATGGAAATCTTCAAGGACTGCCACACCAGCAAGACGAAGGACATGACTACACCAGTCAAAGCCGTTGTTGTAAGTCCTTAATACTCATGCCTTTTAACTACTACTTACTCTGACTTGTGCCTTGAACTGCATGGTTTGCAGCCAATGTCTATTACTCTTTTCAATTTTATACACAATTGTCTTAGCGTATCATTGCAGCTTACAAGGTTTAAAAGAGAGGAGTGATGTTCCTTTGATCTTGACCTGTAATCTAGTTCCGTGCCGGACTTTCCCACACAACGTTAAATTTGCATGTTTGTCTGTTCTCAGTTGTTTTGTGATATGAATGATGTCATACTATGCTTACCGTATTATAAACTTTGTCTCTTTATCCTTAGCTGTCAATACAATGTGAAGAAATAGACAATACATTAGCCATGGTACATGGTCATATGTTTGGAACCTGGTTTTATTATGTACTTTGCAGTAAAATACAACTAATATTTTACATGGGTTCACCAGAATAAGTTTTGTATATAGACCAAAGCTATTTTCTTTGGTTTTTCTGTTCTGGTACTACTAATGTAAAAACTCAACTTTTTAGCAAGCTATGGAAAAAATGGTGGAACCGCCACCTTCTGAAGGTGGCGAGGCAACTCTAACTGCAATGTCAGCTCTTGCTGCAGTGGGTTTGTACCTGTCCACTAACAGTGCCAAAAGCACATTTTATGTGTAATACTGGGTTGGTTGTTAAGGCAATCTTGCCAAACTGCCTCATGATCAAGATAAGCGAGCTCAAAACAATGTTATATCTGCGCTCCAGACACAAGTCCGTTTCCTAACAGAGATCATTTGTGAAACAAGGACAGACATTGTTCGATGTCATCAAGATATGCATGGTTTTGAAACCAGACTATCAGACATTTGCTATGTTGTTCAGGAGCCTAGGAGAAATGAAGGCAAAGGTTATGGTGCTCCATCGGACAATACATCATGAAAACGTAAGAGTCAGGTCAAATGAACTGAGCTTCTGAACTTCTGGTGGTGCATTTATCTGCCAGACTGTTAACTTTTATACCAACCTTCCTTTTGTTTTATAGTTGTAATTTGTTTTGTTGCGATACAAAATTTGTTCTTAACGTGCAGCAACCAGCTGAAGAAAATAGCAAGCCATTTTTGTATAGTGTAGGGTGTTCCCTATATTTGCACTGGTTGCGATCTTTGATGCCTAGTGGATGTAATCTGTGCAATCGCCTTAATAGCCTAGCGTTAGTTTCGGGCTTATTTATTTCCTAGTCTTCTTTTTCCCTGGTTTGCTAGTGGTCACGACAACCATGGGCCATATACGGATCGTGGTAACCTTGACCCTGCTATGGGTCGTAGGATCCATGGGCCTCCTATGGGCAATCTTTAAATGGGCCTCCAACACGGCCGTAGAATCGGTGGGCCTCGGGTCATCGGATAAATGGGTCTACATGGGTTATAAATGGGGGTAATTGGTATCGGCCCAGCATGGTAACGGGCCGTTAACAGGCCGGAGGTCAGCAAAGGCCTAATTGTCACAGTCATAACGGGTCGTTAATGGGCCAGAATATAGGACGGGCTAGAAACGACGCAACAGGTTGACAGGCCAGAAATGCGCCGACTCTTGCCACGGGCCGAATTTGGCCCATTAGGGGAATAGGTCATTAACGGGCCGGAAGTAATCGAGGGCCAGAAAGGAGCCCAAGAACATATGGGCCATTAGTAGGCCGAAAGCTAACACGGGGTGGAAACGGCCCATGTGAATCATGGGCCATTAACGGGTACAAAGAAATTTACTATTCATTATGGGCTAGAATCACTGTGGGCCTCTGAAGGGCCTAAAGATAAGAAGGACTCATATGGGCCGAAAGACGTCGTGGGCCATACATGGGCCGAAAGTGAAACGGGCTAGTGTTATATTCGACGGCCCACATGACGTTGTTGGGCCGACTTCGGGTAGGCCCTAACGGGTCGTGAGTTACCGGGTCGTAAAATGGGCTATTTGTGAAGAGACCGTTAACACGCTTTTCATGTGCCATCCCACTAACTTTTGACCAAGTCAAACGGGCCGGCCTTTGTAAGCTAAATGGGTCGATGGTGGGCCGTTGCATGTGTCGACATATCATAGGCGCCTATATGACCCACTGACGAGCTGACACGTGTTTCCTCCAGCCAATCAGAATTTTACACGTGGAAATTCCCCATTAGTTCGGGCTGTTAACGGGTTATCGGATCCAGAACTGGACCCGATAGCTTAACGGAGACCCGTTATGGTGGATGTCGTGTGGCGGTCACCCTTGACAAAAGCACTTCTGTGACGCGTGATTTATCGTCGTGGAAGTGGACACTTCCGTGATGATAATTTTGGTAATGTCCTGGAACACTTCTATGACAGCACAGGTATGACTATCTTGATTCTGTTGTAAAATTGTCATGGATGTAGATGCATGACATAAAACCTGACCAACTGTGACAAACATGTATCATCACGGAAGTGTCCTTTTTTTGTAGTGCTCATCAAGTTCTACTTTCCTCCCACTCACTTCTTTCGAGAGAAACTCCTTCTCTAGAAAGGATCCATTCTTAGCAACGAATGTCTTGCCTTCGGATCTGTGATAGAAGGTGTACCCAACAGTCTCCTTTGGGTATCCTATGAAGACACATTTCTCCGATTTGGTTCGAGCTTATCAAGTTGAAGCTTTTTCACATAGCATCGCAACCCCAAACTTTAAGAAACGGCAACTTGGGATTCTTGCCAAACCACAGTTCATAAGGTGTCGTCTTAATGAATTTAGATGGTGTCCTATTTAACGTGAATGTAGCCGTCTCTAAAGCATAACCCCAAAATGACAGCGGTAAATCAGTAAGAGACATCACAGATCACACCATATCTAATAAAGTGTGGTTACAATGTTCGGACACACCATTACGCTGTGGTGTCTTGCGAAACTATTCCGGATTGTTTCAAATGAAGACCAAACTCGTAACTCAAATATTCTCCTCCACGATCAGATTGTAGAAACTTTATTTTCTTGTTACAATGATTTTCCACTTCACTCTGAAATTCTTTGAACTTTTCAAATGTTTCAGACTTGTGTTTCATCAAGTAGATATACCCATATCTGCCCAAATCATCTGTGAAGGTCAGAAAATAATGATACCCGCCGCGAGCTTCAATATTCATCAGACCACATACATCAGTATGTATGATTTCCAATAAATCTGTTGCTCGCTCCATTGTTCTGGAGAACGGAGTTTTAGTCATCTTGCCCATGAGGCATGGTTCGCAAGTACCAAGTGATTCATAATCAAGTGATTCCAAAAGTTCATCAGAATGGACTTTCTTCATGTGCTTTACACCAATATGACCCAACCGGCAGTGCCACAAATAAGTTGCACTATCATTATCAACCCTACATCTTTTGGCTTCAATATTATGAATATGTGTGTCTCTACTATCGATATTCAACAAAAATAGACCACTCTTCAAGGGTGCATGACCATAAAAGATATTACTCATATAAATAGAACAACCATTATTCTCGGATTTAAATGAATAACCGTCTCGCATCAAACAAGATCCAAATATATTGTTCATGCTTAACGCTGGCACCAAATAACAATTATTCAGGTCTAAAACTAATCCCGAAGGTAGATGTAGAGGTTGCGTGCCGACGGCGATCACATCGACTTTGGAACCATTTCCTACGCACATCGTCACCTCGTCCTTAGACAATCTTCGCTTAATCCATAGTCCCTGTTTCGAGTTGAAAATATTAGCAACAGAACCAGTATCAAATACCCAGGCACTACTGCGAGCATTAGTAAGGTACACATCAATAACATGTATATCACATATACCTTTGTTCACCTTGCCATCCTTCTTATCCGCCAAATACTTGGGGCAGTTCCACTTCCAGTGACCAGTCCCTTTGCAGTAGAAGCACTCAGTCTCAGGCTTAGGTCCAGACTTGGGCTTCTTCACTTGAGCAGCAACTTGTTTGCCGTTCTTCTTGAAGTTCCCTTCTTCCCCTTACCCTTTTTCTTGAAACTGGTGGTCTTATTGACCATCAACACTTGATGCTCCTTCTTGATTTCTACCTCTGCAGCTTTTAGAATTGCGAAGACCTCGGGAATTGTCTTATCCATCCCTTGCATATTATAGTTCATCATGAAGCTCTTGTAGCTTGGTGGAAGTGATTTAAGAACTCTGTCAATGACAGTATCATCAGGAAGATTAACTCCCAGCTGAGTCAAGTGGTTGTGGTACCCAGACATTCTGAGTATATGTTCACTGACAGAACTATTCTCCTCCATTTTGCAGTTGTAGTACTTATTGGAGACTTCGTATCTCTCAATCCGGGCATTTGCTTGAAATATTAACTTCAACTCCTGGAACATCTCATATGCTCCATGACGTTCAAAACGACGTTGAAGTCCTGGTTCTAAGCCGTAAAGCATGGCACACTGAACTATCGAGTAGTCATCAGCTTTGCTTTGCCAGACATTCTTAACGTCATCAGTAGCATCCGCAGCAGGCCTAGCACCTAGCGGTGCTTCCAGGACGTAATTCTTCTGTGCAGCAATGAGGATACTCCTCAAGTTACGGACCCAGTCCGTGTAGTTGCTACCATCATCTTTCAACTTAGCTTTCTCTAGGAACACATTAAAATTCAAAGGAACAGTAGCATGGGCCATTGATCTACAACAACATAGACATGCAAAATACCATCAGGTACTAAGTTCATGATAAATTAAAGTTCAATTAATCATATTACTTAAGAACTCCCACTTAGATAGGCATCCCTCTAATCATCTAAGTGATTAGGTGATCCAAATCAACTAAACCATGTCCGATCATCACGTGAGATGGAGTAGTTTTCAATGGTGAACATCACTATGTTGATCATATCTACTATATGATTCACGCTCGACCTTTTGGTCTCAGTGTTCTGAGGCCATATATACATATGCTAGGCTCGTCAAGTTTAACCTGAGTATTCTGCGTGTGCAAAATTGGCTTGCACCCATTGTCTGTGAACGTAGAGCTTATCACACCCGATCATCACGTGGTGTCTCGGCACGACGAACATTCACAACGGTGCATACTCAGGGAGAACACTTGTACCTTGAAATTTAGTGAGAGATCATCTTATAATGCTACCGCCGAACTAAGGAAAATAAGATGCATAAAGGATAAACATCACATGCAATCAATATAAGTGATATGATATGGCCATCATCATCTTGTGCCTTTGATCTCCATCTCCAAAGCACCGTCATGATCACCATCATCACCGGCGCGACACCTTGATCTCCATTGTAGCATCGTTGTTGTCTCGCCAACTATTGCTTCTACGACTATCGCTACTGCTTAGCGATAAAGTAAAAAACAATTACAGGGCGATTGCATTGCATACAATAAAGCAACAACCATATGGCTCCTGCCAGTTGCCGATAACTCTGTTACAAAACATGATCATCTCATACAATAAAATTTAGCATCATGTCTTGACCATATCACATCATAACATGCCCTGCAAAAACAAGTTAGACGTCCTCTAGTTTGTTGTTGCAAGTTTTATGTGGCTGCTATGGACTGAGCAAGAATCGTTCTTACCTACGCATCAAAACCACAATGATTTTTTTGTCAAGTGTGTTGTTTTAACCTTCAACAAGGACTGGGCATAGTCACACTCGATTCAACTAAAGTTGGAGAAACTGACACCCGCCAGCCACCTGTGTGCAAAGCACGTCGGTAGAACCAGTCACGCGTAAGCGTACGCGTAATGTCGGTCCAGGCCGCTTCATCCAACAATACCGCCAAAACAAAGTATGACATGCTGGTATGCAGTATGACTATTATCGCCCACAACTCTTTGTGTTCTACTCGTGCATATAACATCTACGCATAGACCTAGCTCAGATGCAATTGTTGGGGAATGCAGTAATTTCAAAAAAAAATCCTACGCACACACAAGATCCATCTAGGTGATGCATAGCAACGAGAGGGGAGAGTGTTGTCCATGTACCCTCGTAGACCGAAAGTGGAAGCGTTATGACAACGCGGTTGATGTAGTCGCACGTCTTCATGATCTGACCGATTCTAGTACCGAAAGTACGGCACCTCCGCGATCTGCCCATGTTCAGCTCGGTGACGTCCCATGAACTCTAGATACAGCTGAGTGTCGAGGGAGAGCTTCATCAGCACGACGGCGTGATGATGGTGATGATGAAGTTAACAACGCAAGGCTTCGCCTAAGCACTACAACGATATGACCGAGGTGGAAACCAGTGGAGGGGGGCACTTCACACGGCTAAACAATCAACTTGTGTGTCTATGGGGTGCCCCCTCCCCCGTATATAAAGGAGTGGAGGAGGGGAGGGCCGGCCCTCTCTATGGCATGCCCTAGGGGGAGTCCTACTCCCATCGGGAGTAGGATTCCCCCCTTTACCTAGTTGGAGTAGGAGAGGAAGG
This sequence comes from Triticum aestivum, assembly GCF_018294505.1. Taxonomy (NCBI): domain Eukaryota; kingdom Viridiplantae; phylum Streptophyta; class Magnoliopsida; order Poales; family Poaceae; genus Triticum; species Triticum aestivum. The sequence continues at coordinate 144,375,164 of NC_057810.1, forward strand.
AAGGAGGAGAGAGGGAGAAGGAAAGGGGGGCCGACCCCCACCCCAATTCAGATTGGGCTTGGGCGGGGACGCGCCCCCACCTTGGACGCCTCCTCCTCTCTCCCACTAGGGCCCAATAGGTCCCATAGACTCCCCGGGGGGT
>NC_057810.1:144375525-144376857 GCF_018294505.1 Triticum aestivum
AACTCACCCGGAACCCTTCCGATGTCCAAACATAGCATTCCAATATATAGATCTTTATGTCTCGACCATTTCGAGACTCCTCGTCATGTCCGTGATCTCATCCGGTACTCCGAACAACCTTAGAAACATCAAAACACATAAACTCGTAATACCGATCGTCGTCAAATGTTAAGCGTGCGGACCCTACGGGTTCGAGAACTATGTAGACATGACCGAGACTCGTTTCCGGTCAATAATGAAGATCCTCTACAGGTGTCTCCGATGGTGTTTGTTGAGTTGGCATAGATCGAGATTAGGATTTGTCACCCCGATTGTCGGAGAGGTATCTCTGGGCCCTCTCAGTAATGCACATCACTATAAGCCTTGCAAGCAATGTGAATAATGAGTTAGTTACGGGATGATGCATTACGGAACGAGTAAAGAGACTTGCCAATAATGAGATTGAACTAGGTATGGTGATACCGACGATCAAATCTCGGGCAAGTAACATACCGATGACAAAGGGAACAACGCATGTTGTTATGCGATTTGACCGATAAAGATCTTCGTAGAATATGTAGAAGCCAATATGAGCATCCAGGTTCCGCTATTGGTTATTGACCAGAGATGTGTCTCGGTCATGTCTACATAGTTCTCGAACTCGTAGGGTCCACACGCTTAACGTTCGATGACGATTCATATTATGAGTTTATGTAATTTGATGTACCGAAGGTTGTTCGGAGTCTCGGATGAGATCATGGACATGGCAAGGAGTGTCGAAATGGACAAGACATAAATATTGATATATTGGACCATGTTATTCGGACACTGGAAGTGTTCGGGTTGGTTTCGGATAAAACCGGAGTGTCGGAGGGGTTACCGGAACCCCCCGGGGAAGTAATGGGCCTTAGTGGGCCTTAGGGGAGAGAGAGGTCCGCAGCCAGGAGGTGGCGCCCCCCCCCAAGGAGAGTCCGAATAGGACTAGGGGAGGGGGCACGGCCCCTCTTTCCCTCTCCCTCTCCCTCTCCTTCCTTCTTATCCTACTTGGACTAGGGGAGCCTACTCCTAGTAGGAGTAGGATTCCCCCCCTTGGGTACACCCCTTGTGGCCGGCTGGCCTCCTCCTCCCCTCCTTTATATACGATGGAGGGGCACCCCATAGACACACAAGTTGATCTTTAGCCGTGTGCGGTGCCCCCCTCCAAAGTTTTCCACCCCGGTCATATTGTCGTAGTGCTTAGCCGAAGCCCTGCGTTGGCAACTTCATCATCACCGTCACCACACCGTCGTGCTGATGAAACTCTCCCTCGGCCTCAGCTAGATCAAGAGTTCGAGGGACGTCACCGCCGCCAGA
>NC_057810.1:144377331-144388676 GCF_018294505.1 Triticum aestivum
TTCACAAAAAACCGCTCGGTTTTTTTTCAAAAACCCTAGATCTGTTTTTTTAGATCCGGTTCGGTTTTTTTTTGGTTTAGTTATTTAGCGAACGCCCATTCATTCGTTCATTTTAACAAACGATTTTCACCGTTTAGCCGCAGACAGTGAACGTTCATACGTTAGCCTGTTCGTTGGTTTTTCTTTTTCCAGGGATTTTCCGCGATTATTTTCGATTGCGATTTCTGCCCTGATTTTCGTTTTAGTTTATCTTTTCGATCATTTATCGGAATCAGGCGATTCAAGCTCCTAGAGTTTCGTCTCGAAACCCTGTTTCCGTTTAACCAACTTAAATAAGTTTTTGCTACTGTAAAAATTGACTTAAGTCCAGATTAGTAAACGAAGCTTGTTTCTTTCGCAGTTTGAGTTTCGTTGTTTCGTTAGATTTGATTCTTTTTGCAAATTGGAGTTCTTAAGTTGAACTTTCTGGTTTAATCTCTTATTTGAGTTTTACCCGTGCTTGTAGTTGAGTGCTTATTGTATGCTTGTTTGTTTGCGATAGAGTACCCGGAGTGCGAAGCATGCTACTACGAGTCTCTACATTTCACGGATCATCAGCAAGGCAAGTAACACTTTGATCATACCTCTTTACTACCCAGTTTTATTGCATTAGATCAATCCTCACACAATTGCATGGTTAGGATCTGATTAATATATGGGTTTCAGGAAGTAGATGAGGTAGTACCTATTGTCCTGTTTATTATTAAACCTTTGGGAGTTACTTCTACGTTGCTTATATTGCTATGTTATGCTTGTAGACGTGGATTGGGTGAGTGTATCCATGATAGATGTGAGTATTGTTATTTAATGGTTAACTTAAGGTGGCTACTTTAATACACATCTGGGTGGCTTGAGGCACCTGGGGAACCCAGTGTTGCCTGTATATTTTTTGGAAATCCCGGGGTACCGTGTGATTCTCCTATGGACTGCCACCCAGGCTCAAAGGGATCATAAGATTATTCATCCTAAAAACTTCTATGTGCAGCCACAAGCTATTATGAGCTCTAGCATAGTTGATTATGTTGCGTGACCTCTTTCAGTGGTAGGCTAGCAGATGTAGGGGATGTAGGTTGGTACTGTCCACCCAGTGTAAAGAGTTAATGCTTCTAAAAGACTGTGTCTCGCTCATCCATTTCACAAACATCATGTAGTGCGAGAAATCCAACGGAGGAGATCGAGTCTTGTGGGGAAAAGTGCGCAAACCTCTGCAGAGTGTACAAACTAATCATGGTTAGCCGTTGATACGTCTCCAACGTATCTACTTTTCCAAACACTTTTGCCCTTGTTTTGGACTCTAACTTGCATGATTTGAATGAAACTAACCCGGACTAACGTTGTTTTCAGCAGAACGGCCATGATGTTGTTTTATATGTAGAAAACAAAAGTTCTCGAAATGTCCTGAAAATCCTCGGAGGCACTTTTTGGAAATATAAAAAATACTGGCGAAAGAATCAAGACCAGGGGCCCACACCCTGTCCATGAGGGTGGGGGCGCGCCCACCCCCTCTGGGCGCGCCCCCTGTCTCGTGGGCCCCCTGAGGCTCCACCGACCTCAACTCCAACTCCATATATTCCGTCTCGCGCAGAAAAAAAAATCAGAGAGAAAGTTTCATCGCGTTTTACGATACGGAGCCTCCGCCAAGCCCTAATCTCTCTCGGAAGGGCTGATCTGGAGTCCGTTTGGTGCTCCGGAGAGGGGGATTCGTCGCCGTCGTCATCATCAACCATCCTCCATCACCAATTTCATGATGCTCACCGTCATGCGTGAGTAATTCCATCGTAGGCTTGCTGGACGGTGATGGGTTGGATGAGATTTACCATGTAATCAAGTTAGTTTTGTTAGGGTTTGATCCCTAGTATCCACTATGTTATGAGATTGATGTTGCTATGACTTTGCTATGCTTAATGCTTGTCACTAGGGCCCGAGTGCCATGATTTCAGATCTAAACCTATTATGTTTTCATGAATATATGTGTGTTCTTGATCCTATCTTGCAAGTCTATAGTCACCTATTATGTGTTATGATCCGACAACCCCGAAGTGACAATAATCGGGATACTTCTCGGTGATGACCATAGTTTGAGGAGTTCATGTATTCACTATCTGCTAATGCTTTGTTCCGGTTCTCTATTAAAAGGAGGCCTTAATATCCCTTAGTTTCCGCTAGGACCCCGCTGCCACGGGAGGGTAGGACAAAAGATGTCATGCAAGTTCTTTTCCATAAGCACGTATGACTATATACGGAATACATGCCTACATTACATTGATGAATTGGAGCTAGTTCTGTGTCACCCTATGTTATAGCTATTACATGAGGAATCGCATCCAACATAATTATCCATCACTGATCCAATGCCTACGAGATTTTGACATCTTGTGCTTCGCTTATTTACTTTTCCGTTGCTACTGTTACAATTAATACAAAACTAATATCTTTACTTTTGCCACTGTTACCATTACTATCATACTACTTTGCTACTAAATACTTTGCTACAGATACTAAGTTATCCAGGTGTGGTTGAATTGACAACTCAACTGCTAATACTCAAGAATATTCTTTGGCTCCCCTTGTTTCGAATCAGTAAATTTGGGTTGAATACTTTACCCTCGAAAGTTGTTGCGATCCCCTACACTTGTGGGTTATCAAGACTAATTTCTGGCGCCATTGCCGGGGGGCATAGCTCTATTCTCTGAGTCACTTGGGATTTATATCTTTTGATCACTATGAGGAACTTGAAAGACGAAAGAACCAAGATTTTGCCCTCAACTACGAGGGGAGGTAAGGAACTGCCTTCTAGCTCTGCACTAGATTCTCCTTCTGTTATTAGTAAGCTTGCGACTCCTAAACCTGTTACTGCTATGAATTCTGATATGTTGCATGTTATTGATGATGCCACTTCTGCTATGCATGATACTTATGATGAAACTACTTCTGTGCATGATACTACTTTGCCATTAGGTGAATTTCTTGATGAACAACTTGCTAGGGCTAGAGAGAATGAAATTATTGAAGATGCAATTATTGATGATAGTGATGATGAAAGTTCTCCGAATGATTATGAATTGCCTGTTGTTCCTGAGGGTTATGTTATGAATGAAGAAGTTGCTAGAGCTATCTTTGCTTGCAATGATAGATATGATCTTAAAAAGTTATTAGCTAAATGGAAGCAGCAATCTCTTAATGCTAGAATGAAACATGACCCTGCTTTTGCTACTTCACCTATCTGTGTTACTGATAAGCACTATGAATTCTCTGTTGATCCTGAAATAATTACTTTTGTTGAATTTGATCCTTTTTATGGCCTTGAATCTGAAACTGTCGTGGCACATCTTACCAAGTTGAATGATATAGCCACCCTGTTTACTAATGATGAGAAGTCTCGCTACTATTATATCCTTAAGATATTTCTGTTCTCATTAAAGGGTGATGCTAAGACTTGGTTTAATTCTCTTGCTCCTGGTTGTGTGCGTAGTCCCCAGGATATGATTTATTACTTCTCTGCTAAATATTTTCCTGCTCATAAGAAACAAGCTGCCTTGCGGGAAATATATAATTTTGTGCAAATCGAAGAAGAGAGTCTCCCACAAGCTTGGGGAGGCTTCTCCGATTACTAAATGCTTTGCCTGATCATCCTCTCAAGAAAAATGAAATACTTGATATCTTTTATAATGGACTAACCGATGCTTCCAAGGACTATTTGGATAGTTGTGCTGGTTGTGTTTTCATGGAAAGAACAGTCGACGAAGCTGAATTACTATTGAATAGTATGTTGACTAATGAAAATAATTGGACTCTTCCTGAGCCAATTCCTGAGGCAATTCCTGAACCAATTGAGCCAACTCCTGAGCCTATTCCTAAACCCACTCCGAAGAAGAGAGGCGTTTTATTTCTCAGTCCTGAAGATATGCAAGAGGCAAAGAAATCAATGAAAGAAAAAGGTATTAAAGTTGAAGATGTTAAGACTTTACCACCTATTGAAGAAATACATGGTCTTAATATACCGCCAGTCGAAGAACCACATTGTCTTGATAACCCGACACAGGTAGTAAAGGTAAATTCTCTATATAGATATGATAAAGTTGAAATTCCCTCTACTAAATTTCATAGCCCATGCTTAGATGAATTTGATGACTTTATGGCTAGACAAGAAAGTTTTAATGCTTATGTTGGTAGAGAGTTAAAGAATAATGCTTTCGAGATAGGACGCGTGAGCGATAATATGGCTAGAGTTAAAGGTGAACTCAAACTCATTAGCAAATATGCTTCTATGGTTGCTACTCAAGCTGAGCAAGTACTTAAAGCTCAAAATGATTTGCTTGATGAATTAAATAATAAAAATGACTTTGTTGTTAGAGTGGCACTAGAACTGGTAGAATGACTCAGGAACCTTTGTATCCTGAAGGCCACCCTAAGAGAATCGAGCAAGATTCTCATAGAAATAATTTAGAAGCACCTAGTTCTTCCAAAAAGAAGAAAAAGAAAGACGATAGGATTTTGCATGCTTCTAGTGAACCTATTGTAGACACACCTGAGAATCCCAATGATATTTCTATTTTTGATGCTGAAACACAGTCAGGTGATGAACATGAACTTAGTGATAATGTTAATAATAATGTTCATGTTGATGCTCAACCTAGCAAAAACAATGATGTAGAGATTGAACTTGCTGTTGATCTTGATAACCCACAATCAAAGAATCAACGTTATGATAAGAAACATTTTGTTGCTAGGAAGAACGGTAGAGAAAGAGAACCATGGGTTCAGAAACCCATGCCCTTTCCTCCTAAACCATCCAAGACAAAGGATGATGAGGATTTTGAGCACTTTGCTGAAATGATTAGACCTATCTTCTTACGTATGCGCTTAACTGATATGCTTAAATTAAATCCTTATGCTAAGTATATGAAGGATATCATTACAAATAAAAGAAAGATACCGGAAGCTGAAATTTCCACCATGCTTGCTAATTATACTTTTAAGGGTGGAATACCAAAGAAACTTGGAGATCCAGGGGTACCAACCATACCATGCTCCATTAAAAGAAATTATGTCAGAACTGCTTTATGTGATCTTGGAGCCGGTGTCAGTGTTATGCCTCTCTCTTTATATCATAGACTTGAATTGAATAAGTTGACACCTACTGAAATATCTTTGCAAATGGCTGATAAATCAACTATTATACATGTCGGTATTTGTGAGGATGTGCCTGTTGTGGTTGCAAATGTCACCATCTTAACGAACTTTGTTATTCTTGATATTCCCGAGGACGATAGTATGTTGATTATCCTTGGTAGACCTTTTTTGAATACTGCGGGGGCTGTTATTGATTGCAACAAAGGCAATGTCACTTTTCATGTTAATGGTAATGAGCATACGGTACACTTTCCGAGGAAACAATCTCAAGTCCATAGCATCAACTCTATTGGAAAAGTTCCAACTATTATTATTGGAGGTTTTGAATTTCCTCTTCCTACTGTCAAGAAAAAGTATGATATTCTTATTGTTGGGGATTTTCACGTCCTCGTTGAGGTAACCTAGTGCTATTCGAAATTTCTCCGGTTCCGTGTTATTCGGAATGAGTTTGTTAACAAGACTTGATCAACCTTGTTAGTGGATTCATTTTGATGATCATGAGATGGATGAAACTAGAAGGCACGACCTTTTGTACCCTCTTTCTACTTTCTGTCCTTTAGAATAAATAAAGCAAAAATATTATTATCCGTCTATTTTCTGAATTATCCGTGCAATAAAAAATATCCTGAAAATAAAAGCGCTCCAAATGCCCTGCAAATTTAGTACTCCCTCTGTTCACTTTTATAAGGCGCTGTAGACATTTCAGATAGTGTGCAAAACAGCTCGATTTCGGTTGTCTGAAACGACTTATAAAAGTGAACGGAGGGAGTATGATTTTTCATGGAATATTTGAGGATTTTAGGCACTTAAATCACTACAGGAGGGGCAAGCACCAGGCCACGAGAGTGGAGAGCGCGCCCACCTACCCTCAGCGTGCCCCCCTGTCACGTGGGCCCCTGGTGGCCCCCCTCCACTTATGCCAGCACCCACACACTCCATCTTCTTCCTAAAAAAATTCCAATCCCGCTCAAGCACGAGTTCTAGCTCATTTTGCTGTGATTTTCGATCTCCTTGCTCAAAGCTCCATTCACAAAACTGCTTTGGGAGATTGTTGCTTGGTACGTGACTCCTCCATTGGTCCAATTAGTTTTTGTTCTAGTGCTTTATTCATTTCAAATTTTTGCTGCATAGGTGACCCTGTTCTTGAGCTTGCATGTTAAATTTATGAGGTCCCAAGTAATTTTAATGCATGATATAGGCTCTAGGCACTTGTAGGAGTAGTTGCTATCAATCTTGTTTAGTTTTATTCACTTTTATTTTGAAGTTACTAAAAATTTCAGAAATTTTTCAGAAAAAGAATTATGTCTAGGAGAATGTACCATGGTGGTTCCTCAGTAAAGAAAGGACCCAGGATTGCTATACGTGAGTAATACGATGAACTACCAAGGTACGCAGAAGTACAAGCTTGTGAGTGGCCATCCGACGATTTTATGGTCAAAGCAGGCTTTAAGGAGGAATTTGACACATATGTGTGTAATGCCGATCTGGAGGACTTCTTACAAGATAAGTGTCCTCAGTACTATCAATTGACTGATTCATTTGTGCGAAGGTTTAAATATAAATGTACATGTAATTCTCCGAGTGTCCTATTTGATATCTATGATACATCTTATACCATGGACTTAGAGGATTTTACAACTGCTTGCAAACTTCCGCAGTGGGGTAATATTAATGATCCCCACAAATCTGAATTTAGAGATTTCCTTGCTAGTATTACTGTGGTAGAATCTAGGGATATTGCACAAGCTACCATAGGGAGCATTCATTTTCCTGCTATACATTATTTTGCTCTCTTCATCGGTAGATGCATTAACGGTAAAGATGAACCATGTCATATGTGTGTGCCTAATCTTTGTGTCCTCAAGAGTGTTGTGTTAGGTTATAAAGATTATAACTTGGGGGCAATAGTTGCATGTAGGTTGCATAATAATGGTAGAGCTGGAGATTTATTTGGAGGAATTTATGCGACCTATGTGGCGAATTATCTTGGTATAGCCCCACGAGAGGGGGATATGATGTTGCCTCCTGCTTATTTAGATTATGACGCTATGGTCCAACACCATTTTGTTAAGAGGAATGAACAATTCCTCCAGTATCGACTAATCTTTGACAGATGTAGCGCTGTCCATTTACTCTTCCTGCTCCTTTCCTTTTTGATTACCAGGCAAAAGGAAGATAGGTTGTTACCAGGGAGGAAGCAGCTGAACACGAGGGGAGAGCAGAGGCGGCTCGCCAACATGCCGCAGCTCAGGAGGCATTTGCTGCTGCATCTCAGTACGACCCCAGTTACAACTACGGATATCAGCCAGGCTACCCTTGGCATTAGACCAACTTAGGCCAAAAGCCTAAGCTTGGGGGAGTACGTATTTCTCACCGACTTTACATTCATGTTCACACACTATTCTAGTCGTCGGTGCTCATACTCTTTCATTGTATTATCCATGCTAGTTGAATTTTCTTTTTCTAGTTTTCTTCATGTGTGTTTGATAAACCTTAAGAAAAACCAAAAAATTAGTTATTTTAATTTCCATGCTTGTAGTAGAAATTAAAATGAAAACCCAAAAAGATTTCTCGTTCTTCTTCTTACTTGTTGGGAGCTTTCCCGTGTAAATAGTTTTATTTTCTTTTCTTTTCTTTGGGGGTCGAGAGTAGAAGACCATATCGAAAATGTTTAGTGGCTCTCATATGCATGATTGTTTATTTAACTTAGATCCCATATTACTTTGTCTTCTCTCTTGAGTTGAATGCTTGCAGATTCCAGCTTAGTCCAATGCACGTGCACTATTATTATTATACACACCGTTCGGTTGTGCAAGTGAAAGGCAATAATGACGATATATGATGAATTGATTGAGATGAGAGAAGCTGGTATGAACTCGACCTCTCTTGTTTTTGTAAATATGATGAGTTCATCATTCCTGATTCAGCTTATTATGATGTAAACATATTTGCAATGACATTTAGAGATTATAGTTGCTTGTGCCATGCTTGATTAGCTATGAGTTATAATGGTTTTACCTTGCGTGCCAACATGCTATTAGAATGATTATGATGTGGTATGATGGGATGGTATCCTCCTTTGAATATATTGAGTGACTCGACTTGGCACATGTTCACGCATGTAGTTGAAACAAATCAACATAGCCTTCACGATATTTATGTTCATGGTGTATTATATCCTACTCATGTTTGTATTCGGTGTGAATTAATTTTAGTGCATGTTTATGACTGTTGTCGCTCTCTCAGTTGGTCACTTCCCAGTCTTTTGCTATCCTTCACCTGTACTAAGCGGGAATACTGCTTGTGCATCCAAACTCCATGAACCCCAAAGTTGTTCCATATGAGTCCACCATACCTTCCTATATGCGGTATCTACCTGCCGTTCCAAGTAAATTTGTATGTGCCAAACTCCAAACCTTCAAATGAAATTATGTTGTGTATGCTCGAGCAGCTCATCTTTCAATTCCATGCTAGGTGGGTTATTCTCAAGAGGAGTGGACTCCGCTCCTCATTCATGAGAAAGGGCTGGTAACCGGGATGCCTAGTCCCATGATCCAAAAAGATCAAAGCAAATCGATATAATTAAACAAAACTCCCCCAGGGTTGTTGTTAGTTGGAGGCACTCATTGTTTCGGGCAAGCCATGGATTGATGCTTGTTGGTGGTGGGGAGTATAAACCTTTACCATTCTGTTTGGGAACTGCCTATAATGCATGTAGTATGAAAGATACAGCCATCTCATAGTTGCTGCATTGACAGTGAAAGTATGCCACTCAAAATGTTATTCAATCTCTATTTTAAAATCGAGCTCTGGCACCTCTACAAATCCCTGCTTCCCTCTGCGAAGGGCCTATCTATTTACTTTTATGTTGAGTCATCACCTTCTTATTAAAAAGCACCCGCTGGAGAGCACACTGTCATTTTCATTCATTACTATTGGTTTATATTGGGTATGACTTGACTGGATCTCTTTTACCATGAATTACAATGTTTAGTCAGTCCTTGATCTTTAAAGGTGCTCTGCATTTATGTTTTGCGGTCTCAGAAAAGGCTAGCGAGATACCATCTTGTTATATCATGTTATGATTGTTTTGAGAAAGCGTTGTCGTCTGAGTTTTATTATTATGGCTCACTAGCTGATTATGCCATTGGTATGAGTAATTCTGAGACCTAGGTGTTATTGTGAGTATGGTTAGTTCATAATACTTGCTGAAACTTGAATGCTGGCTTTGCATGTTTACAACAACAAGAGCAAATAGAGTTTGTAAAAGTTTTTCTTTATCACTTTCAGTTTATCAACTGAATTGCTTGAGGACAAGCAAAGGTTTAAGCTTGGGGGAGTTGATACGTCTCCAACGTATCTACTTTTCCAAACACTTTGCCCTTCTTTTGGACTCTAACTTGCATGATTTGAATGAAACTAACCCGGACTAACGTTGTTTTCAGCAGAACTGCCATGATGTTGTTTTATGTGTAGAAAACATAAGTTCTCGGAATGTCCTGAAAATCCTCGGAGGCACTTTTTGGAAAATATAAAAAATACTGGCAAAAGAATCAAGACCGGGGGGCCCACACCCTGTCCATGAGGGTGGGGCGTGCCCACCCCCTCTGGGCGCGCCCCCTGTCTCGTGGGCCCCCTGAGGCTCCACCGACCTCAACTCCAACTCCATATATTCCGTCTCGCGCAGAAAAAAAATCAGAGAGAAAGTTTCATCGCGTTTTACGATACGAAGCCTCCGCCAAGCCCTAATCTCTCTCAGAAGGGCTGATCTGGAGTCCGTTTGGTGCTCCGGAGAGGGGGATTCGTCGCCGTCGTCATCATCAACCATCCTCCATCACCAATTTCATGATGCTCACCGTCATGCGTGAGTAATTCCATCATAGGCTTGCTGGACGGTGATGGGTTGGTTGAGATTTACCATGTAATCAAGTTAGTTTTGTTAGGGTTTGATCCCTAGTATCCACTATGTTATGAGATTGATGTTGCTATGACTTTGCTATGCTTAATGCTTGTCACTAGGGCCCGAGTGCCATGATTTCAGATCTGAACCTATTATGTTTTCATGAATATATGTGTGTTCTTGATCCTATCTTCCAAGTCTATAGTCACCTATTATGTGTTATGATCTGACAACCCCGAAGTGACAATAATCGGGATACTTCTCGGTGATGACCATAGTTTGAGGAGTTCATGTATTCACTATCTGCTAATGCTTTGTTCCGGTTCTCTATTAAAAGGAGGCCTTAATATCCCTTAGTTTCCGCTAGGACCCCGCTGCCACGGGAGGGTAGGACAAAAGATGTCATGCAAGTTCTTTTCCATAAGCACGTATGACTATATACGGAATACATGCCTACATTACATTGATGAATTGGAGCTAGTTCTGTGTCACCCTATGTTATAGCTATTACATGAGGAATCGCATCCGACATAATTATCCATCACTGATCCAATGCCTATGTAACGCCCCGGATCTGATGCGCCAGGTGTCCGCCAGTTATTCGCCATGTTGCCTTGTCATTTGCTTGCGTGTTGCACTTTGCCATGTCATCATCTGCATTTCATATCATGTCATCATGTGCATTTCATTTTGCATACGTGTTCGTCTCATGCATCCGAGCTTTTTCCCCGTTGTCCGTTTTGCAATCCGGCACTCCTATGTTCCCCGGCGCCCCCTTTTGCCTCTCTTTTGTGTGCGGGTGTTAAACTTTCTCGGAATGGACCGAGTCTTGCCAAGCGGCCTTGGTATAGCACCGGTAGACCGCCTGTCAAGTTTCGTGCCATTTGGAGGTCGTTTGATACTCCAACGGTTAACCGGGTAACCGCGAAGGCCTCTTTTGTGTGCAGCCCAACACCCCTTCCAAAGTGGCCCAAAACCCAGCAAACTCCCCTCCATGCTCTTAGTCGTTTGATCACGATCGTGTGGGCGAAAACCGCTCCTCATTTGGACTCTCCTAGCTCCCTCTATCTATAAATATGTGATCCTCCCCGAATTCTTCGCAGTCCAAACCCTAGCTCCCCTCCTCGTGCCGCCGGACGAAATCCCTCTCCGCGCCCGGACATGTCCGGCCACCGCGCGCCGCCACTCCATCCAATCCCGGTGCGCCACCTGACCTCCACCGCTGTCCCCGCAGCCGCGGCCCGCCGGGCCCAGGCGGGACCCGCCCGGCTCA
>NC_057810.1:144388976-144397547 GCF_018294505.1 Triticum aestivum
CGCCGCAAGCCGCCGACAGCCGCGCCGCTGTCCCACGCCGGCGACCGAGCGCCGCCTACGCTCTCCTTCGTCACCCCGCGCCGAGTCCCGCCGCCTAGCTTGCCGAATCCGGCCACCGGAGCCACCGCGACCTCCTCCCTCGCTGGATCTGGGCGGGTGGATGAGATCCACCCGTCCCCCGATCCAAACAGCGCCCCCGCGTCCCGGTTCCCTTCGTCCCGGATCTCTCTGTCCACCGTTGACTTTCCCGCGAGGTCCAAATTCTTCCAAGTCCCCGAATATTTTGCATAATCATGCCATGTTCATCACATCATAACTCTGTGCATACTGCTCCGTTTCATGTGTGTAATATGTCAAATTGTTCACCTCGGCGTGTACTTCATTTTATCTCATTGCATCATTTTCATTTGAGATCATCTTGATGCCCGAAATGCTGTTGGAAAAGTGCATGTTGATGTTAATCTGCTGGAACTGTTATAACATGCTCATTTGTCATTTTTGCCATGTTTGATGTGTGCATCCTATCAGGTTGATGTCTACATGTGTTTTGATCTATGCTATGCCATATTTACAGATGTGCAATCCATGTATTTTTGTGACTTGTGTACTGAGTGCATCGAGCTTGTTAAGTAGGGTACTTGCTGTTGCTGTTTTCCTGACAGATTCTGTTATATTTTGTTGCTTTGTAAACCTGCTGCTACAAGTCATTCTATGCATAATCTGGAGATGTTCACTAAGGATGTTTTGTTATACATGTCATGCTCTATCCATTAATGCCCCTGGTTGCATTTATAGCCTGCTGTAACATGTTGTTATCTTGCTCCAAACTTGCTAAATAATGTTGTTGTCAGACTGTTAACATTAAGTTCAGTTTTTCCATGTGCTTTGCTAGTGATCCATGTACCCTATGAACTTGTTCTTGCCATGCTTAGCTTCTCAAACATGTCTTCTTACTGTTGGTTGCCATGTCATGCCATGTATTGCTCTGTGGTGAGTGATTCAAGCTCACCAACATGTCTACTTATTGTTGTTCTTGCCATGTATGAATCTGTCTTAAAACTTGCCATGTTTACATGGGTGCCATCTTATCTTCTGATCCTTTTTGGCTCATGGTCAGTAAGGGACTTTTGTTCTATGCTATTAGTAGATTCATGCCATGCCTTTTTTTCCATGATAAGTTCTTTTAACATGTTGTTTGATAGCTCTAAACATTGCAACCTGATGTTATTGCTGCCAAGTCTGAAATTGTTAATATTTGCAATCTTCCCATGTCCTTTTGAGCATGTTCTAGTGATTTCTGGAGATAGCTCAGTGTTCATGTTTTGTCATGCTTTACCTGTACTTCATGCCCATGCCTTTTTTTCATATTGAGGTGCTGTAGCATATTGTTTTGATGCTTGCAATATGCCTAGTTGCTGTTTTGGACAGATTGTTGCTATAACTTGTATAGTGCGTATGTGTTGCACCGTTGCTCCGTTTTGAGTGTGATCTATATGAAACTTGCTTAGAATTGCATGTAGTTTCATATTATCATGTTGCATCCTTGTTTTGAGGTGTTTTCTTGATGTTTGTATGCATTTTGCATCAATGCCATGTTTAACTTGTTTTTCTCATATCTTCTAGGCCGTAGCTCCGAATTAAATGAACTTTATATGTAACTTGACTAGAATCTCGTGTAGATCATCTTGGTGCATCTTAACTTGATGTTTAACAACTTGAACATAAGGTTCATCCAGATCTGGACCAATTTCGAAGTTTGCATATGAGGACTTACTGGAATTGTTATATGTTGTTTCCGGCCTCATTTAAACTTGTTTTGATGTGTGGCTCTTGTATGCATCTTCTCTTGCCATGAGTAGCTTCATGTAGCTTTGTCATGCAACATGCTTGTTGTGCATCATGTCTTGTTCATGTGTGGTGTGTTTACTATGTTGTGTGCTTCTTCTCGATAGTTCCCATTTCGTTGCGATCGTGAGGATTCGTTCGTCTACGCTTGGTTCGTCTTCGTGGCTTCATCTTCTTCATGGACTCGTTCTTCTTCCTTGCGGGATTTCAGGAAAGATGACCGCTACCCTGGATCTCACTACTATCATTGCTATGCTAGTTGCTTCGTTCTTTCGCTATGCTGCGCTTCCTATAACTTGTTCTTCAAGCTCCCAAATTGCCATGAACCTCTAACCTTTGACACCCTTCCTAGCAAACCGTTGCTTGGCTATGTTACCGCTTTGCTCAGCCCCTCTTATAGCGTTGTTAGTTGCAGGTGAAGTTGAAGATTTCTCCATGGTGGACAAGGTTATGTTGGGATATCACAATATCTCTTATATTATTAATGCATCTATATATTTGGTAAAGGGTGGAAGGCTCGGCCTCATGCCTGGTGTTTTGTTCCACTCTTGCCGCCCTAGTTTCCGTCATACTGGTGTTATGTTCCCGGATTTTGCGTTCCTTATGCGGTCGGGTGATTTATGGGACCCCCTTGACAGTTCGCTTTGAATAAAACTCCTCCAGCAAGGCCCAACCTTGGTTTTACCATTTGCCTCACCATCACCTACATTTCCCTTGGGAGTAATTAACCCAAGGGTCATCTTTATTTTAGCACCCCCGGGCCAATGCTTGTCTAAGTGTTGGTCCAAACCGAGCGATGTCCGGCGCCCCCTGGGCAACTAGGGTCTATGCCAACCCGACGTCTTGCTCATCCGGTGTGCCCTGAGAACAAGATATGTGCAGCTCCTATCGGGATTTGTCGGCACAGCGGGCGGCTTTGCTGGTCTTGTTTTACCATTGTCGAAATGTCTTGTAAACCGGGATTCTGAGACTGATCGGGTCTTCCTGGGAGAAGGTATATCCTTCGTTGATCGTGAGAGCTTATCATGGGCTAAGTTGGGACACCCCTGCAGGGTATAAACTTTCGAGAGCCGTGCCCGCGGTTATGTGGCCGATGGGAATTTGTTAATGTCCGGTTGTAGATAACTTGACACCAGATCCGAATTAAAACGCATCAACCGCATGTGTATCCGTGATGGTCTCTTCTCGGCGGAGTCCGGGAAGTGAACACGGTTTCTGTGTTATGTTTCACGTAAGTAGGAGTTCAGGATCACCTCTTGATCATTACTAGTTGACGACCGTTCCTTTGTTTCTCTTCTCTCTCTTATTTGCGTATGTTAGCCACCATACTTGCTTAGCCGCTGCTGCAACCTCACCACTTTACCCCTTCCTTACCCATTAAGCTTTGCTACTCTTGATACCCATGGTAATGGGATTGCTGAGTCCTCGTGGCTCACAGATTACTACAACAACAGTTGCAGGTACAGGTTGCGATTATCATGACGCGAGAGCGATGTTTACTTGTTTTGGAGTTCTTCTTCTGCTTCTTCTTCGATCAGGGGATAGGTTCCAGGTCGGCAACCTGGGCTAGCAGGGCGGATGTCGTTTGAGTTTCTGTTTGTGTTTCATCCATAGTCGGATGGTGCTCTCATGTAAGATGATGTTGTATTCGTGTGGCATTGCATGCCTTATGTATGTATCCCCATCCATTATGTAATGTTGATGTAATGATATCCACCTTGCAAAAGTGTTTCAATATGTGGGTCTATCCTTGGTGGCACCTTCGAGTTCCTTTTGGATAGGGTCGCATATTGGGCGTGACAAGTTGGTATCAGAGCCTCGACCGACCCTAGGAACCCCCCTTGATTGATCGTGTAGTTTGGTCGTTGTTGAGTCTAGAAGAAAACTATTTTCGGAGTCTAGTTATATCGGAGAGTAGGAATTCTTTTTACTCCTCTGCCCCTTCATCGCTCTGGTGAGGAATCTTGACATAGGTGTTTTGAATTACTTCTCTTCCCCTTCAAATTTTTCTTTAGGTTCACGCGGTTAGTTTTTTTTCGTTCGTTGGTTCTCAGCTCTTTTCATCCGGTGCATTTCTCGTCAAGTTGACTCAAGCCTCTTCATCTTTGCCAAGTTCAATCCTCAGTTGTTTTCTTTTCCCACCCGCCCACCCTTCTTATTCTCGAATCCGGAGTCCATAATCGAGTATCCATCCTACTCTTGCGAAGTCTTTGCTTTCTTTCCTCAATGATTTCAAACGGTGTTTTCTCTTCAAGTTATTCGTCGGTTCCCCCTTCCAAGTTGTCTTTGTTTTTCCCGCCCTCCCACCCTCTTCTTCCTGGAGTTTGAGTCTCTTTCGACCATCAATTCCATTCGAATGGAGTCTCTTTATTCTTCCCTCAATCATTTCAACCGGTGAATTCTCGTCTCGTTTGACATTCTTCATCTCTTTTTTTCCGGTGCACTCAATTTAAGTTTTTCGGGTTGTTCACATTCTTTTCCTTGGATCAAGTGTTCTCCTTGCTTGTTTGCCTCTCGCCATTCAATCATTCCGGAGTCCAAGACATCTCAGAGATTCGTCTGTGTTCGAATTAATTCGAGGTTGTCACCTCATTCAAATATTTCAATTGTTCCGGTGCATCATCTATCTGTTCAACAATCCTTTTCAACGGTGTTATCGCTTTAATGGGCCCTAAGCCACAGGTCTTTTCCCAGGATCTTACCTGACTCTTGTAATTATTTCGGAGCCATTCCTATTTCTTTTCGAAGTTTGACGTAAGTATGGATTCCATCAGTCATATGCCTTCTCTAAGTTAGTTTTCAACGTCTTTTAAATTTTGGATCAACATTTCTAGTATTCATTGTCCCGGAGCATCTCTCTAATTTTCATGGTGTTTCTCGTCATCATTCTCAACATTTAAAGACCGAAGAAGAGTTTTTCCTCTAAATCCTATCCGTTCTCTCGAAGTTTCGTGATTCTAGTTTCATGTTATCCTCTTGAATTATTCCATTTGTCAGAGATTCCTTTGCTTACCCATCCGGAGTATTTCAGGAGTTGATTTCTGTTTCTTTTCACCGGAGGCCATCATTCCAGAAGAATTCTTCGTCCTTGCATTTCAGCTACCGTTATCCAATCATCCCGGTGCTTCGTTCAAGTGTTCTTTATCACCTCATGATCTCTTTGTTCTTTTTGTTGGGAACATAGTAATTTCAAAATTTTCCTACGCACACGCAAGATCATGGTGATGGCATAGCAACGAGAGGGGAGAGTGTTCTTCCACGTACCCTCGTAGACCGTAAGCGGAAGCATTAGCACAACGCGGTTGATGTAGTCGTACGTCTTCACAATCCGACCGATCCAAGCACCGAACGTACGGGGCCTCCGAGTTCAGCACACATTCAGCTCGATGACGATCTCCGGCCTCCGATCCAGCCGAGCTCCGGAGATGAGTTCCGTCAGTGCGACGGCGTGGTGACGATGATGATGTTCTACCGGCGCAGGGCTTCGCCTAAACTCCGCGACGATATGACCGAGGTGGAATATGGTGGAGGGGGGCACCGCACACGGCTAAGGAATGATCCGTAGATCAACTTGTGTGTCTATGGGGTGCCCCCCCGCCCCCGTATATAAAGGAGCCAGGGGGAGGAGGCGGCCGGCCAAGGAGGGCGCGCCAAGGGGGGAGTCCTACTCCCACCGGGAGTAGGACTCCCTTCTTTCCAAGTAGGAATAGGAGAAGGGGGGAAAGAGGAGGAAGAGGGGAAGGAAAGGGGGGCGCCGCCCCCCTTCCCTTGTCCTATTCGGACTAGGAGGGGGAGGGGTGCGCGGACCCCTCCTGGCTCCTTCCCTCTTCTCCCTCGTGGCCCATGAAGGCCCATTAACCCCCCGGGGGGTTCCGGTAACCTCCCGGTACTCCGGTAAAATGCCGATTTCACCCGGAACGATTCTGATGTCCAAATATAGGCTTCCAATATATCAATCTTTATGTCTCGACCATTTCGAGACTCCTCTTCATGTCCGAGATCACATCCGGGACTCCGAACAAACTTCGGTACATCAAAACATATAAACTCATAACAAAACTGTCATCGTAACGTTAAGCGTGCGGACCCTATGGGTTCGAGAACTATGTAGACATGACCTAGAACCATTCTCGGTCAATAACCAATAGCGGGGCCTGGATGCCCATATTGGTTCCTACATATTCTACGAAGATCTTTATCGGTCAAACCGCATAACAACATACGTTGTTCCCTTTGTCATCGGTATGTTACTTGCCCGAGATTTGATCGTCGGTATCCAATACCTGGTTCAATCTCGTTACCGGCATGTCTCTTTACTTGTTCTGTAATACATCATCTCACAACTAACTCACTAGTTATAATGCTTGCAAGGCTTAGGTGATGAGTATTACGGAGAGGGCCCAGAGATACCTCTCCGACAATCGGAGTGACAAAACCTAATCTTGAATTATGCCAACCCAACATGTACCTTCGAAAACACCTGTAGAGCACCTTTATAATCACCCAGTTACGTTGTGACGTTTGGTAGCACACAAAGTGTTCTTCCGGTAAACGGGAGTTGCACAATCTCATAGTTGTAGGAACTTTGTATAAGTCATGAAGAAAGCAATAGCAGTATACTGAACGGTCAAGTGCTAGGCTATCGGAATGGGTCATGTCAATCACATCATTCTCCTAATGATGTGATCCCACTAATCAAATGACAACACATGTCTATGGTTAGGAAACATAACCATCTTTGATTAATGAGCTAGTCAAGTAGAGGCATACTAGTGACTATAGATTTGTCTATGTATTCACACATGTATCATGTTTCCGGTTAATACAATTCTAGCATGAATAATAAACATTTATCATGATATGAGGAAACAAATAATAACTTTATTATTGCCTCTAGGGCATATTTCCTTCACTTTTTCATCTAAATCCCCTCGTGCATATTGGTTCTTCTGATTCTTCCCGGTGATCCATTCTCTTTCATCAGTCATTTTTCAAATTCTTACGGTGGTTCGTTCAAGATTCTTTTTCCCTGATTATCATTTTAATCCATTCGTTCTTTCGAAACCTACCGGTGGTTCATGAAGACTTACGAGTTTCGTGCTATAACCCCTTTAATTCTTTTGCAAGAAGAATAAGTAGTATGCAAAATCCATTGCTTGTCATCAATTTAATTTGATGAAGGATAAGCATACAATAAATCTTATTCTTATTTCATCCAAGTGATTAATCATTTCCTTCGGAGTTTGTTCTTGATGAATAAATTCTAGTTCCAAGTCTTTTCATCTTTTCTTTTCCGGAGTTCAAATTTTCCTCGACCATTTCGTCGGAACCCCCCATCTAAATCACCGCAAGGCTCATTTTATTCTTTCATCCTTAAATTCTATCTCATTGTCCTTTTGTTTACCAGAGTTCTTCAAGGTGGTTCTTCATGATTTAATTCATTCTTCAAGATTCATCAAGATTTTTGTTGGTGGAATTCAAGTATCTTTTTTCCTTCTTGCCTCTCGAAGTGCAATTAATCCTCCGAATTCTTTTGAAGTGGAGTTTTGCATTTCTTCGTTCTTCTCAGCTATCAAATCATTTCCGCTTGTGGTCGGAGATCACCTCATAATTTTGAGATGTTTTCCATAAGTCCACAACAAGCTTATTCTTTCGTTGTTGATTTTCTCAACAACTTCATTCAATCCTTCCTTCTAAGTTCTTTTCATTGAATTATTTCAATTCCTCCGGAGGCATTGCATTGGTCATTTCATCAAATGCCATCTCTTTGGGTGAAGCTCGTGTTCTATAACTCCAAGTTTCAGCCGGGGTGTTGCCTAAATCCTTTCAGTCTTATTCGTTTCTTATCTCGTTCTAAACGGAGTGGTTTTAGAGTCTTTTGATTCCGTGAGCTTTCGATTCTCGTCATTCTCGCCGTTCCTCTCTTATTCTCGAGTGCCCTCGATTCTTTGCTTCTTCTCTTGAGTTCTTTCTTCACCTCTTCCTTTTTCCCTTCCGTCTCGGTCCTAAGATCTCGGGACGAGATCTCTTGTCAGTGGAGGAGTGTTGTAACGCCCCGGATCCGATGCGCCAGGTGTCCGCCAGTTATTCGCCGTGTTGCCTTGTCATTTGCTTGCGTGTTGCACTTTCCCATGTCATCATCTGCATTTCATATCATGTCATCATGTGCATTTCATTTTGCATACGTGTTCATCTCATGCATCCGAGCTTTTTCCCCGTTGTCCGTTTTGCAATCCGGCACTCCTATGTTCCCCGGTGCCCCCTTTTGCCTCTCTTTTGTGTGCGGGTGTTAAACTTTCTCGGAATGGACCGAGTTTTACCAAGCGGCCTTGGTATAGAACCGGTAGACCGCCTGTCAAGTTTCGTGCCATTTGGAGGTCGTTTGACACTCCAACGGTTAACCGGGTAACCACGAAGGCCTCTTTTGTGTGCAGCCCAACACCCCTTCCAAAGTGGCCCAAAACCCAGCAAACTCCCCTCCATGCTCTCGGTCGTTCGATCACGATCGTGTGGGCGAAAACCGCTCCTCATTTGGACTCTCCTAGCTCGTTCTATCTATAAATATGTGATCCTCCCCGAATTTTTCGCAGTCCAAACCCTAGCTCCCCTCCTCCTCGCGCCGCCGGACGAAATCCCTCTCGGTGCCCGGACATGTCCGGCCACCGCACGCAGCCGCTCCATCCAATCCCGATGCGCCACCTGGCCTCCACCGCCGTCCCCGCAGCC
>NC_057810.1:144397954-144421908 GCF_018294505.1 Triticum aestivum
ACCGACAGCCGCGCCGCTCTCCCACGCCGGCGACCGAGCACCGCCGGCGCTCTCCTCCTTCGCCCCGCGCCGAGTCCCGCCGCCTAGCTCGCCGGATCCGGCCACCGGAGCCGCCGCGACCTCCTCCCTCGCCGGATCTTGGCGGGTGGATGAGATCCACCCGTCCCCCGATCCAAACAGCGCCCCCGCGTCCCGGTTCCCTTCGTCCCGGATCTCTCTGTCCACCGTTGACTTTCCCGCGAGGTCCAAATTCTTCCAAGTCCCCGAATATTTTGCATAATCATGCCATGTTCATCGCATCATAACTCTGTGCATACTGCTCTGTTTCGTGTGTGTAGTATGTCAAATTGTTCGCCTCGACGTTTACTTCATTTCATCTCATTGCGTCATTTTCATTTGAGCTCATCTTGACGCCCGAAATGTTGTTGGAAAAGTGCATGCTGATGTTAATCTGCTGGAACTGTTATAACATGCTCATTTGTCATTTTTGCCATGTTTGATGTGTGCATCCTATCGGGTTGATGTCTACATGTGTTTTGATTTATGCTATGCCATCTTTACAGATGTGCAATCCATGTATTTTTGTGACTTGTGTACTGAGTGCATCGAGCTTGTTAAGTAGGATACTTGCTGTTGTTGTTTTCCTGACAGATTCTGTTATATTTTGTTGCTATGTAAATCTGCTGCTACAAGTCATTCTATGCATAATCTGGAGATGTTCACTAAGGATGTTTTGTTATACATGTCATGCTCTATCCATTCATGCCCCTGGTTGCATTTATAGCCTGTTGTAACATGTTTTTATCTTGCTCCAAACTTGCTAAATAATGTTGCTGTCAGACTGTTAACATTAAGTTCAGTTTTTCCATGTGCTTTGCTAGTGATCCATGTACCCTATGAACTTGTTCTTGCCATGCTTAGCTTCTCAAACATGTCTTCTTACTGTTGGTTGCCTTTCCATGCCATGTATTGCTCTGTGGTGAGTGATTCAAGCTCACCAACATGTCTACTTATTGTTGTTCCTGCCATGTATGAATCTGTCTTATAACTTGCCATGTTTACATGGGTGCCATCTTATCTTCTGATCCTTTTTGGCTCATGGTCAGTAAGGGACTTTTGTTCTATGCTATTAGTAGATTCATGCCATGCCTTTTTTTGCCATGATAAGTTCCTGTAACATGGTGTTTGATAGCTCTAAACATTGCAACCTGATGTTATTGCTGCCAAGTCTGAAACTGTTAATATTTGCAATCTTCCCATGTCCTTTTGAGCATGTTCTAGTGATTTCTGGAGATAGCTCAGTGTTCATGTTTTGTCATGCTTTACCTGTACTTCATGCCCATGCCTTTTGTTTTCATATTGAGGTGATGTAGCATATTGTTTTGATGCTTGCAATATGCCTAGTTGCTGTTTTGGACAGATTGTAGCTATAACTTGTATAGTGCGTATGTGTTGCACCGTTGCTCCGTTTTGGGTGTGCTCTATATGAAACTTGCTTAGAATTGCATGTAGTTTCATATTATCATGTTGCATCCTTTTTTTGAGGTGTTTGCTTGATGTTTGTATGTATTTTGCATCAATGCCATGTTTAACTTGTTTTGCTCATATCTTCTAGCCCGTAGCTCCGAATTAAATGAACTTTATATGTAACTTGACTAGAATCTCGTGTAGATCATCTTGGTGCATCTTAACTTGATGTTTAACAACTTGAACATAAGGATTATCCAGATCTGGACCAATTTCGAAGTTTGCATATGAGGACTTACCGGAATTGTTATATGTTGTTTCCGGCCTCATTTAAACTTGTTTTGATGTGTGGCTCTTGTATGCATCTTCTCTTGCCATGAGTAGCCTCATGTAGCTTTGTCATGCATCATGCTTGTTGTGCATCATGTCTTGTTCATGTGTGGTGTGTTTACTATGTTGTGCTTCTTCTCGATAGTTCCCGTTTCGTTGCGATCGTGAGGATTCGTTCGTCTACGCTTGGTTCGTCTTTGTGGCTTCATCTTCTTCATGGACTCGTTCTTCTTCCTTGCGGGATTTCAGGCAAGATGACCGCTACCCTGGATCTCACTACTATCATTGCTATGCTAGTTGCTTCGTTCTTTCGCTATGCTGCGCTTCCTATAACTTGTTCTTCAAGCCTCCCAAATTGCCATGAACCTCTAACCTTTGACACCCTTCCTAGCAAACCGTTGCTTGGCTATGTTACCGCTTTGCTCAGCCCCTCTTATAGCGTTGTTAGTTGCAGGTGAAGTTGAAGATTGCTCCATGGTGGACAGGGTTATGTTGGGATATCACAATATCTCTTATATTATTAATACATCTATATATTTGGTAAAGGGTGGAAGGCTCGGCCTTATGCCTGGTGTTTTGTTCCACTCTTGCCGCCCTAGTTTCTGTCATACCGGTGTTATGTTCCCGGATTTTGCGTTCCTTACGCGGTCGGGTGATTTATGGGACCCCCTTGACAGTTCGCTTTGAATAAAACTCCTCCAGCAAGGCCCAACCTTGGTTTTACCATTTGCCTCACCATCACCTACATTTCCCTTGGGAGTAATTAACCCAAGGGTCATCTTTATTTTAGCCCCCCCCCCGGGCCAATGCTTGTCTAAGTGTTGGTCCAAACCGAGCGATGTCCGGCGCCCCCTGGGCAACCAGGGTCTATGCCATCCCGACGTCTTGCTCATCCGGTGTGCCCTGAGAACGAGATATGTGCAGCTCCTATCGGGATTTGTCGGCACAGCGGGCGGCTTTGCTGGTCTTGTTTTACCATTGTCGAAATGTCTTGTAAACCGGGATTCCAAGACTGATCGGGTCTTCCTGGGAGAAGGTATGTCCTTCGTTGATCGCGAGAGCTTATCATGGGCTAAGTTGGGACACCCCTGCAGGGTATCAACTTTTGAGAGTCGTGCCCGCGGTTATGTGGCAGATGGGAATTTGCTAATGTCCGGTTGTAGATAACTTGACACCAGATCCGAACTAAAACGCATCAACCGCGTGTGTAGCCGTGATGGTCTCTTCTCGGCGGAGTCCGGGAAGTGAACACGGTTTCTGTGTTATGTTTGACGTAAGTAGGAGTTCAGGATCACCTCTTGATCATTACTAGTTGACGACCGTTCCTTTGTTTCTCTTCTCGCTCTTATTTGCGTATGTTAGCCACCATTCTTGCTTAGCCGCTGCTGCAACCTCACCACTTTACCCCTTCCATACCCATTAAGCTTTGCTAGTCTTGATACCCATGGTAATGGGATTGCTGAGTCCTCGTGGCTCACAGATTACTACAACAACAGTTGCAGGTACAGGTTGCAATGATCATGACGCGAGAGCGATGTTTACTTGTTTTGGAGTTCTTCTTCTGCTTCTTCTTCGATCGGGGGATAGGTTCCAGGTCGGCGGCCTGGGCTAGCAGGGTGGATGTCGTTTGAGTTTCTGTTTGTGTTTCATCCGTAGTCGGATGGTGCTCTCATGTAAGATGATGTTGTATTCGTGTGGCATTGCATGCCTTATGTATGTATCCCCATCCATTATGTAATGTTGATGTAATGATATCCACCTTGCAAAAGCGTTTCAATATGCGGGTCTATCCTTGGTGGGACCTTCGAGTTCCTTTTGGATAGGGTGACATATTGGGCGTGACAGCCTACGAGCTTTTTACATCTTGTGCTTCGCTTATTTACTTTTCCGTTGCTACTGTTACAATTACTACAAAACTAATATCTTTACTTTTGCCACTGTTACCATTACTATCATACTACTTTGCTACTAAATACTTTGCTGCAGATAGTAAGTTATCCAGGTGTGGTTGAATTGACAACTCAACTGCTAATACTCTAGAATATTATTTGGCTCCCCTTGTGTCGAATCAATAAATTTGGGTTGAATACTTTACCCTTGAAAGCTGTTGCGATCCCCTACACTTGTGGGTTATCAGCCGTGTCCCCGGTTATGGACGTTTTGAGTATCTAGTTCTTGGATTATCATGTGGATCTCATCACTCTTAATATAATTTGTTGGGTTTAATGATGATGCTTAATTGGGATTGAGTTGGGTGAACCTTCTCAATGTTTAATAGCCACCATGATAGTTAAATGAAATTTATTCCTTTGTTGTAGAGGAAAAATTGGCTTTATGCAAAACTGTAACCATAGAGCTTTCCACCAGCCATATATGCATGTAGCGATAGCATTATTCTGTTCATTAATTTCTATGTGTTACATTGCCAGCATATTCCATGTGCTGACCCGTTTCGGGCTGCAACATTCATGTGGCAGACTTTTCAGACAACGAGTAAGGTGCCTTAGGTCGTGGTCTTTCACTCAGTGATGCCGTTGGAGTTGATGGACTAGCTTTATCTTCCAAGCCTTCCGTTGTTATCGTATTTAGATGGCCTTAAGCCATATTTATTGTAATAAGTTCTCTTTTGAGACATTTGATGTAATAAGTGTGTGATTGCTACTCTGTTATAAATCCTTCAAGTACTGTGCGTGTCAGCATTACCAATCTAGGGATGACACTGATGCACAGAGATCAGACTGTTTGAGGTCTTATCGCTACAGGTGTCGTGTGTTTGGTACTTGGATCGGTTGGATTGCGAAGACGTTCGACTACATCGACCACGTTACTAAACGCTTCCGCTTTCGGTCTATGAGGGTACGTGTACACACTCTCCCCGCTTGTTGCTATGCTTCTCCTAGATAGATCTTGTGTGATCGTAGGAAAATTTGTAAATACTACGTTCCCCAACACAACTTTGTTTTTTTCCAAGCAGTCTTCACAATCTCCTCAATGGTATTTCTTCTTTCGGCCATTTTGCTTCAAATTGTCTCACACGACCATTCCAACGATTAAACAAGTTACTATCAAAATAATCTATGTCAAGAATTGAAGGATGATGGTCTGAGTGTACATGCTCCCCATTAATAATCATAGCACGCGGAAATTTATTTGCCCATTCAAAATTATAGACAGCTCGATCAAGCCTTTCACGGATGTCCCCCTTCTCCAAGTGAATGGATCACCAACACAACCCATATCCTCCAGGTTACAGTCACTCAAGCACTTACGGGATACCTGCATTATTTCATTTGGTCTAGAATTGCCACCTTCTTTTTCGATAGAATAGATAATTTCATTAAAACCTTCAATGACTACCCAAGGATAATCAGCATGGGAATGCAATTGGTGAAGATTAGCCCAAGATAAATATTTTTCATTCCATGCAGGATAACCATAGAAACCCGTAAAGCGCCAATTTACAGAATTATCATTCATAAACACAAGATCAATAAAATGGGAAGACAAGTAGTTCAACTCGACTTTATTCTCTTTTTGATAAAAAAGTACAAGACCACCAGACTTACCATCACTCTCATCTAAAAACATGGAACTAAAACCTAAGATACAATGTAGCTCGTCAGCTTTACTTTTATCCAAATGCGACTCGGGAAGAAAAATCAAGTGCCCATAAGTACGACCTTGGAGCTCCCGGAGCTCTCGAACTTTAGTGGAAGACAACATTCCATGGCAGTTCCAACTAATTGCTCTCATTTCTTCTGGCGGTCCTCCAGATCGGAGGCCGCCAAATCAGTGCCCGCAACACAGTCCTCTCCAACTGACTCCCTCCTTTGTTGTGTGTAAACCTCATTGTCGGTGTCAAAACCGGCGGATCTCGGGTAGGGGGTCCCGAACTGTGCGTCTAGGCGGATGGTAACAGGAGACAAGGGACACGATGTTTTACCCAGGTTTGGGACCTCTTGATGGAGGTAAAACCCTATGTCCTGCTTGATTAATATTGATGATGTGTATTACAAGAGTGGATCTACCACGAGATCAAGGAGGCTAAACCCTAGAAGCTAGCCTATGGTATGATTGTTGTAATGGATGTTGTCCTACGGACTAAAACCCTCCGGTTTATATAGACATCGGAGAGGGCTAGGGTTACACAGAGTCGGTTACAATGGTAGGAGATCTACATATCTGTATCGCCAAGCTTGCCTTCCACGCCAAGGAAAGTCCCATCCGGACACGGGACGGAGTCTTCAATCTTGTATCTTCGTAATCTTGGAGTCCGGCGGACGGTGATAGTCCGGCTATCCGGATACCCCCTAGTCCAGGACTCCTTCAGTAGCCCCTGAACCTGGCTTCAATGACGATAAGTCCGGCGCGCATAATGTTCAGCATTGCAAGGCGGGTTCCTCCTCCGAATAATCCATAGAATATCGTGAACACCAAGATAGTGTCCGGCTCTCAGCGCGTTTAGCGAAGCGGTTTCCTTGGCACGTCTTGTCGAAGCAGAGATCGTGTTCCCCTTATCCCGGGATTCTCATCAATACGGACGTGGGTAACCCAACCGCGCCATTGATGGTGGCGCTTGGGAGATAAGCGAGTTTTACCAGGCTAGTGGGGACGTATAGTCTTCGTCCGCCTATACATAAGGGGATAAGGATCCGCCTTTTTACCTACGCCTTCTTCCTCCTTTGCTTATCCATCTCCGCGCACTCGAGCTCCAGCGCCCAAGTTCGCGCATCTCATCTCAACCTTCTCTGACCATGTCCGGAGCGGGAGGTAAATGGTTGGCCTCCACCGTTAAGGAGGAGCACATCGCCAAACTGCGCACCGCCGGATACCTTTCCGGCGACATTGCGCACCGGCTGCCCGACAAGGGGCAGCTCATCCCCACCCCCAGGCCCCATGAGAGGGTCGTTTTCCTTCCCCACTTCCTCCGCGGACTGGGCTTTCCACTTCACCCTTTTGTCCGGGGGCTCATGTTCTACTACGGCCTAGATTTCCATGATCTGGCGCCGAACTTCATCCTCAACATCTCGGCGTTTATTGTCGTGTGCGAGGCCTTCCTCTGCATCCAGCCCCACTTCGGCTTGTGGCTCAAGACCTTCAACGTCAAGCCGAAGGTAGTGAAGGGCACGCAGGCGAAGTGCGGAGGCGCCATGTTGGGCAATATGCCCAACGTCCTCTAGTTCGAAGGGGCCTTTGTGGAATCCGTCAAGGGGTGGCAGTCGGGGTGGTTCTACATCACCGAGCCGCGCGACCCTAAGTGGGCGGCGGCCCCCGAGTTCAGATCTAGTATCCCTGTGCAGCTCACCTCCTGGAAAGAGAAGGGCTTGCTATGGGGTAGTTCGAAGGAGCTGACGGGACTCCAAGCCTGTATCCAGAAGCTGGTGAACAAGAAGCTCAGGCTAGTTAATGTGGTCCAAGTCATGCTCGTCCGCCGGATTCTCCCATGCCAAGAACGGGCATTCAACATGTGGGAGTTTGATCCGGCACAGCACCAGGCGCTGAGCGGGCTCTTCGACACGACGTACGAAGGCGCCTGGAGGGTGCTGTTTAAGGGCGCCGAAGCCCCCGCATCCGCGACGGAAGATCGCGGATTTCACTCGCAACGTCCAGCTGACGAGGTAAGTGATTCTACCCCTTTACAGGACACTTGTTGTTAAAAGTTCGACCCTAAGAGGGTTTCAATCTCCCTTTTCCTTTGACAGGAATGGATGAAGAAGGCCGAGCAGCTCATCTGCCCGGCTCCCATGCCAGAAGACCCAGTGGACGCCCGTCTAGCGGGGCTGCTGGTTCCGGCACCGCACATGGTGCCGGAGAAGAAGGCCAAGAAGGTGGCCACGGGTACTCGAAAGAGTTCCCGTTTTCAGGTGTCCGATGACTCCGAGGCGGATTCCTCCCCCGAAGATGAGGAGGAGGAAGAAGACTCTCTCCCAGAGGAGGGAGAGAGAAAGAGGAAGGCCTCCCCAACAGGGGAGGCCGAAGGGTCCAAGAGGGGAAGAACTATTCCCCCGGACAGCTCCGCCAACACCAACGTTGGTGAAGAAGAGTGGCCCTCGAGGGCCAAGCCTCCAGCGAGATCGTAAGTATCCGGATTCCTGAATAATTCGCAATTTCTTTTGTGTCACATAGTGTCCTTCTAATGCCGCATACTGCCTGCAGTCCGGCCGACGATGATCTCCCCGCTTCGTCGAGCGGGTCGTTGGCTCCGTTGGATGTGGATTCCATTTCGACTGCCTCCACCCCTCGCGCCGCTGAGGACGCCGAGGTGGGATCCCGGGAAGGGACCCATCAGGAGGAGGCTCCGGAGGCGCCGCAAGGCAGCCTCCCGGACTTTGTGCCGGACTCCACGCCGGAACCCGCAGTGGTTCCGGAGTCCGGCAGGCGGCCCCTTCGTAAGAAGGGCAAGACCGTGACACCGGCGGCCCCCGTCCAACCGGAGGCGCCGGACAACTTGTTGGAGGCGCTCAAAGGCGCTTCCATCGAGGAAGAACACCGCACTATCATGAGTGCGGTGATTCAGAAGGTTCAGCTCGCCAAGAGCGGGCTGACCGAAGCCTGCAGCAGCCTTCTAACAGACTTTGAGGTAAGAAGTTAAAATTATGTAATGTAATACCGCGTAGAAAGTAGCCCCTGATGCTCGGTTCGATGTTCGGAAAGAAAAGCCGGACTGAGGATCTAAAGAAGATATACGCAGGGTTGCTAAAAATTATGTCAATATGGGTTTGCAGGCTGCACTGCTGACCTCTTCCGCACTGACTGCAGAGGTCACAGCATTGAAGCAGGATCTCGAGCGGTCCGAGCAAGAGCTCGGCCGTGCCAAGAAGCAGCTCGAGGACAAAGAAGGTGAGTAACACCACTTTGAAAATTTACCTTACAGAAAAGGATTTAGATTGCGATAAAAATAACAAGGATAACGTGGGTACTGCAGGGGCCACTAACGAGGTGGCAACCCTGAAGGAGGCTGTGTCCGCGGCCGAACGCAATGCGGCCGCGGAACGGGTAGAGCGAGAGAAGCAGGAGGCGCGGGTGGCGGAAGTGCGGCAAGAGCTCCAGGCTCTCATGGAAAAGCATGAGAGTTTGGAGCGCGACTCAAAGACTCGAGAATCCGAGCTTGCCTCGGCTCTCGAAAGTGCCAAAGCCGCCAAGGCCGAGGCCCATAAGGCCCTTCAGGAGGTTGAGGATGTGAAGAAAATAGCGGCGGGTAAGGCATTTTTCATGCAAAGCAAGCATGTTAATGTAAAGTACCTGACACTTACCCGAATTCGGAGCTCTCCAGGGGCGTTTGCAGATCTGCCTCGCAGTGTATCCGATGCCGCCGCATTCTACCGTGGCGAGGAGGGGAGCTCAACGGAGAAGGTCTTCTGGTCTCAGTACGCTGAGGCCGGCCTTCCGGTGCCCCCTAGCGACCAGCTGAAGCAGCTGGTCGAGCTCCACAAGGTAGCCGAGCAGGCCATGAAGGGCCTCATAGTCCGGCTGTGGCCTGGAGAGGCCATGCCTGGGAGCTACTTCGGCCTCGTGCGGCGGCTGGTGGATGCGTGCCCCTTGTTGGAGGTCGTCAAGCGCTCCGCCTGTATTGAAGGTGCTCGTCGGGCCCTTGCCCGCGCAAAGGTGCACTGGGGCAGGCTGGATGCGGAGAAGCTTATCACTGACGCGCCGCCAGCGGGCAAGGAGTATCGTACGCCCGAGATGTTCTATAGGACAGTCCTGAAGGGTGCCCGCAAGATTGCGAATGAGTGCCCTAGAGATGTAATTATTGAGTAGACTCGCTATGTATTATCCTGTGCGCTGAAAACTTTGTTCATATGCGCTAAGCAACGCTTGTTTGATTTAAAATATTACCTTCTGTGCGCCCGTTTATAAAATCTGAGAGATGGCAAGTCGTCGGCTTCCGCCCCCAAGCCACGAGTGCTGGGGTGTTCGGGATAAATTTGAGCACTCTTGTTCCCATTTTTGGGTCCATCTAGGGAGGCGCTCAACACAACGAACAAGGCAACCGGACTTATAATGCTTGAACACTCTCACTTAGCCATAGAATTCTATAATTTTAAATTTCGGCAAAGCCCTAGTATTCGGAAGACCGAACTCGGGGCACTATACACGCCTTGGCCGGACATTATCCGGTTCTTCGCTTGACGCGGCATAAGTCTTTAAGGACTCGAAAAGACCTCTTGAACAGCGACCAGTCTCTCGCCTTATCATGACAGTCAGTTTTAGCTTTCTCCACTGAGGCGCTTGCCCAGCTCAACCGGGGCGCAATCGCAGTGGTTCTCCCAGTGCCACCTTAGCCGATAGAACAAAACGTAAGGTACCAAAACATGGGAGCCGGGCAAACCCAACTATGGACCCAAGACATGATTCGGAGCCCATTCATATAATGCTATAAGTTCGGGGTGCCGCACTTGTGAAAGTGTTCGGACTTATCACACCATAATGCGGGGAACATAAGCCCCTGGTGTATTCGGCCGTACCAAAATATACAGGTGCAAGATGTCATTAGTGAACATATGTGTAAAGTAATGCAATAACAGGCAAAAAGTGCTGCATTATTTATTCAAGGAATTCTGCTATGAGTGCGGAATGATACAAATAGTGCGGTAAGCAAGGGATTGGACTAATTAAACATGTCCCCCTCCAGGGGTGGGCTGCGGACTGGTGTATATAATTAAATTTAATGCTCGTAATGGAGACCACCTGAGTGTTTGTCGCAGCCTTCTTCCCTCCCTGGCTGTTGCATCGTGAGTTCGGCGGGTTCACCGCCGGACAGGGCCTCTAGTGAACGGAGTCATGTCTATACAAAGAAGGAAAATAATAATAAAAAAAGGCGACACACTTGTGAGCCCCTGGTGTGGTCGAGCCGCACTCTGGGTCTGTTATGGTCGTGCCCCTCCCCCTAAGCCCATGGTATCTCCAGAGCGTAATGATGTACGCGAAGGGTTGGTCTTGCAATTAGGCAAGGGCTGGGGTTGGGGCCGCATTGCTACGCGTGCTCGGAACGTGCCAGGTGGTCTTGGTTGATGTTGCTCCGGGCGCGTTTGGTCGTGTCCGGCCGTTTAACGGCCGGACTCGAAAATTGCCTTAAAAGGCTGCTCTGTACTTCTGGCGCGAGGGCCGCTGTATGTTCCTCCGTTCGGAGGGAGCGTTCTGTATTTCTGTTGACCGTGATGACTCCACGAGGGCCTGGCATCTTGAGCTTTAGGTATGCGTAATGCGGCACCGCGTTGAACTTTGCAAACGCAGTTCGTCCGAGCAGAGTGTGATAGCCGCTGCGGAACGGGACTATGTCGAAGATTAACTCCTCGCTCCGGAAATTATCCGGGGATCCGAAGACCACTTCCAGTGTGACTGATCCTGTACAATTGGCCTCAACACCTGGTATGACGCCTTTGAAGGTCGTCTTTGTAGGTTTAATCCTTGAGGGGTCTATGCCCATCTTGCGCACTGTATCCTGATAAAGCAGGTTCAGGCTACTGCCGCCGTCCATCAGGACTCTCGTGAGGTGAAACCCATCGACGATTGGGTCTAAAACCAATGCGGAGAATCCGCCACGGCGGATACTGGTCGGATGGTCTCTTCGATCGAAAGTGATCGGGCAAGAGGACCATGGATTGAACTTAGGGGTGACTGGCTCCATCGCATATACGTCCCTTAGTGCACGCTTCTGCTCCCTCTTGGGTATATGGGTTGTGTATATCATGTTTACCGTCCGCACTTGTGGGGGGAAACCCTTCTGTCCTCTATTGTTCGGCGGTCGGGTCTCTTCCTCGTCGTCGCTGTGCAGCCCCTTGTCATTGTTTTCGGTAATTAACTTGCCTGCCTGCTTGAATACCCAACAATCTCTGTTGGTGTGATTAGCTAGCTTTTCGGGAGTGCCATGTATCTGGCATGAGCGGTCGAGTATTCGGTCCAAATTGGACGGACCCGGAGTGGTTCTTTTGAAACGGCTTCTTCCGCTGACCGGGTTTAGAGCCTCGGAATCCGGCGTTGACTGTCGTATCCTCATTGTTGTCGCCGTTAACGTGGCGTTTGTTTTTGCTTCGACGCGACCTGCCATTGCGGTCCTTAGTATTCGGACTGCCAGCATTTTTACTGAGGTTGTTGCTGCGAGCTAGCCAGCTATCCTCTCTCGCACAGAAGCGGGTCATTAATGATGTGAGGGCTGCCATGGATTTCGGCTTTTCCTGTCCTAGGTGCCGGGCTAGCCACTCGTCGCGGATGTTATGTTTGAAGGCTACGAGGGCCTCTGCATCCGGACAATCGATGATTTGATTTTTCTTGGTTAAGAACCGTGTCCAGAATTGTCTGGCCGATTCGTCTGGCTGCTGGATTATGTGGCTTAGGTCATCGGCGTCTGGTGGCCGCACATATGTGCCCTGGAAGTTGTCGAGGAATGCGGCTTCCAGGTCCTCCCAACACATAATTGACTCTGCGGGCAGGCTGTTAAGCCAATGCCAAGCTGGTCCTTTAAGCTTGAGCGGGAGGTATTTGATGGCGTGGAGATCGTCGCCGCGGGCCATATGGATGTGAAGGAGATAATCTTCGATCCTAACCGCGGGGTCTGTCGTGCTATCGTAGGATTCGATGTTTACGGGTTTAAACCCTTCAGGGATTTGATGATCCATTACTTCGTCAGTGAAGCATAGCGGGTGTGCGGCGCCTCTGTATTGAGCAATATCACGACGTAGCTCAAGGGAGCGTTGTCTGCTGTGTTCGGCCCGGTCGGAGTTGTTGTATCCGGCTCCACGGTATTCGTCGTGGGTCGTGGGGCGCCCATGTGATCCATAGATAGATCTGGATTGTCTTGCCTTATCCTCCAATATGTCTCGCAAGTCCGGCACATTCCCTCGTGGCTTCGTACTTTTGGAGCGATGCCGGGGTACGGTCTTGGTGGAGGGCCTGGATGCCTCTCTGTCGCGACCACGGGGTGGTCGGTCGGCCGTATTGTGCGCTGGTGGTGAAGGTATGTATGCTTCCTCCTCTAATCAGGGGAGCAACTTGCGTTTTGGGTAGCTTTTGGAGGGGCGTTCGAATTCATACTCTTCGGCCGCGAGGACCTCGGTCCATCTGTCGGCCAGCAGGTCTTGATCAGCTTGAAGCTGCTGCTGCTTTTTCTTTAGGCTATTTGCTGTGGCCATTAGCCTGCGTTTGAAACGCACTTGTTCGACGGGATCCTCGGGCACGATGAATTCGTCGTTGTTGAGGCTTGCCTCGTCTTCGGAGGGAGGTATGTAATTATCATCCTCAACCTCTTCATCTGC
Organism: Triticum aestivum; assembly: GCF_018294505.1. Classification (NCBI taxonomy): domain Eukaryota; kingdom Viridiplantae; phylum Streptophyta; class Magnoliopsida; order Poales; family Poaceae; genus Triticum; species Triticum aestivum. The sequence continues at coordinate 144,411,004 of NC_057810.1, forward strand.
CGCTCTCTCGTGAGGGCTTGCTTCTGCATCCTCCTGCACTGAATCTTGCTGGAGGGGATTGTCTTCGGCACTTTCTGGGGTGTTATTATCTCCTGTGCTGGAATCTCCATTCTTGCTGTGGCGGGATTTAGAGCGGCGCCGCTGACGTCGGCGCTTGGGCTGTTTCTTTAAGGAATCTGCCTCCGCTGCTTCTTCGTTGTCCCCATCTTTTGGGGTGTCCACCATGTATATGTCATATGACGAGGTGGTCTTCCAGTGCCCTGTAGGCTATGGTTCTTGTTCGTCTCCGGCATCGTCGTCCATACCGTCGATGTCTTCGGAGTCATAGTCTAGCATGTCGGTTAGATCGTCGACAGTGGCTACAAAGTGGGTGGTGGGTGGGGTTTGAATTTCTTCGTCGTCCGCATCCCAACCATCCTGGCCATAATCCGGCCAGGGTCTCCGAATAGCGAGAGATGCTTCAGCGAATTTAAGATGTCGCCAAAGGGTGAGTGATGAAAGATGTCAGCAACGGTGAACTCCATGATCGGCGCCCAATCGGATTCGATTGGCAGGGGCGCAGGAGGTCCAGAGTCCGGCAGGGAGTCCGGCAGCTCGGAGTCATGAGCTTTATAGGGAACAAGGTCAGTGTTCGGCTCCATCACCGTGGAAGTCGCAGCTCCCGAGGAGGTGTCCAACCATCCGTCCTCGATCTACGCGATCGGCTCCGGACTATGGGTCGGAGCAGATTCGTGTGCGGCCACCAATGCACTGTCCAGCGGCAGAGCTAAATTATGCCCATCGTGACAGTGTGGCACGCTCGGCTGTGGCTCGAGTCCGTCGAAGATCAAGTCCCCGCGGATGTCGGCCGTGAAGTTTAGGCTTCCGAACCTAACCTGACGGCCAGGGGCGTAGCTTTCGATCTGCTCCAGATGGCCAAGTGAATTAGCCCGCAGTGCGAAGCCGCCGAATACGAAGATCTGTCCGGGGAGAAAAGTCTCACCCTGGACGGCGTTGTTGTTGATTGAAGAAGCCATCGAGCCTATCAGTGACGACACGGAGGAACTCTCAATGAAAGCACCAATGTCGGTGTCAAAACCGGCGGATCTCGGGTAGGGGGTCCCGAACTGTGCGTCTAGGCGGATGGTAACAGGAGACAAGGGACACGATGTTTTACCCAGGTTCGGGCCCTCTTGATGGAGGTAAAACCCTATGTCCTTCTTGATTAATATTGATGATGTGTATTACAAGAGTGGATCTACCACGAGATCAAGGATGCTAAACCCTAGAAGCTAGCCTATGGTATGATTGTTGTAATGGATGTTGTCCTACGGACTAAAACCCTCCGGTTTATATAGACACCGGAGAGGGCTAGGGTTACACAGAGTCGGTTACAATGGTAGGAGATCTACATATCCATATCGCCAAGCTTGCCTTCCACGCCAAGGAAAGTCCCATCCGGACACGGGACGGAGTCTTCAATCTTGTATCTTCGTAATCTTGGAGTCCGGCGGACGATGATAGTCCGGCTGTCCGGACACCCCCTAGTCCAGGACTCCCTCACTCATCCTCCTCTTTTTCCTTCGCTACATGCGTAATAACCTCATCCACATACCTCCTAGTTTCAACTCTACCCATACAAACTTTCTTAGAGAAAACACTCGTCTCACCATAGAACAGACGTTCATAGCTATCCATCTCTCTCTCAAAAGAAAATTTTAAATCACTACCCGTTTGTGGGGCATCAAAAGGGTTACTTCTCTTTTTCCCTATGATTTGATTTCGATCACTCTCTGACTTCTCATTTCCTCCCTTCTTTCTATCCTTTCTCTCTTTCTTATTTTTTGGACCCTGCATAGGAATTTTATCAGCAGCAAAAGTAAATACTCCAGTATCATTGGCCATGTTCTGGTCAGCCAGCCTTGCCGCAACTGCACCTGAGAGTGCCTCCAGTACGCCAGGCTTAAACAACAACATGTCCGCAGCATTAGAATTAGAAACAGCAACCGGCAGGATGAGCCCCTGGCTCCCCTGGATTGCCGCATCGAACATGCGGCCAGCGGCATGCACCAGAGCCGGTGATGGAGTAGTCGTCCCCACGCGGCGCTCGAGCACATGGCCCTCCTGGCCGTGCTTAGCACCAATGGAATATCCACCCCCCGCCTCCTTTCCCTGGTCCGCCTGGCCAGAGAGAGCAAAGGGTCTCGAAAGTATTGGCTGGTCCTCCTGACCAGAACCAGCGCCTGGGTGGGACGGCGTTGGAGCCCCATACACCCGGCCCTCCTGGCTGAGCGGGACGCCCTCCTGGGTTGGCCCGCCAAATGCCGCAGTGGCTGGCGTCATGGTCGTCGTAGTGAGCATATCCGTGACTGTGAAGTCAGCCACGGCTTTGGTCACCTTGACCACACTCTTTTCTGCATCTCTGGAGTAGTTTTTGCTGTTGGAGCCGGCGAACAAAAGTGTTCTTTTACTCGCCCCTGTTCCCTTCCAATATGCCTCTACACTAAGATTCTTTGGAAAAGAAGCAACCCTTCTATCCTTAGGTATGCTACAGTAACACTCCGAGGTATGTCCTACAATCCCACAACACTCACAGTACAAAGGAAGTTTCTCATATCAAATATCATACTTAACACTCTCGGAACTACCCAAAGGAGTAAACTCTACTGTTGTCCTAAGAGGTTCATGCAGAGGGATTTCCACCCTTATACGCAGATATTTCTCTATAATTAAGTGATCTTTATGGGAAACAACACTCACATCCCCACGTTGTTCTATTAGTTACTACTTTTCTACAGAAAGGACCGCGGGTTGAGTATACCATACTACATGGTGTTTACTGCAAAACCGAAACGTTTTCTTTCTTGTCCAATTAAAAAGGGACTGCAGGTTGAATTTCCAACAAAACAGGGGCTTTTCTGCAAAATTGGTGACGACGTACTAGCACTAAGCGCAAATTAGCTTAGGGGTTGTTTTGCAAAAAATGAAATGTTTCCTGAGGAAGTATCCACTTTAAAAAGACTGCGGGTTGAATAGCAAAAATAGAAGGTCGTTTTTGCAAAATTACCGCGACGGTGAACCCAACAAAGTCAATATGTGCTTTATTATTAGAGAAATATTTTATTTAATCATTGTTTCACATTATATTAGCACATATATTACTCAACATATATTATTTTATATATTGCTTAAAAAACCGACAATCGAACTGGTAAAATGGCGGTCAACCGGTAAAAGCATGAACCGACGACCTTTCCGGTTCGGTTCGTCAAAATCCGCCCGTCACCTGTTTACGGTGTAAACAGATACCGTTACAGCATCTCCAGCCGCGCCCCCAACAAGGCCCCCATGCGATTTCTCGGCCGCCGACGCCAAAAAATCGGCCCAGTCGCGCCCCCAAAGGCCCAATTTTCGCCGGCTCAGGCCGAAATTGGCGCCGGCGGACCCAGGCCTAACCCGGCGCGCTGGGGGGCGCTCGGGGGCGCCAGCCGAATCATTTTTGGCGCGAAAGTCGGTGGCCCTCCTTGGCAGCGACTTGGCTCTTCTCGCCGCTTCATCGTCCTCATTGCCTCGGTTCCCGCGGCGAATCAATGCCAAAGCTGCCACGCGCTGGCGCGCCGGTCAGCCTCCTCCATTGATGCCTCATGGGCGGCGCAATAAAGGTCGGACGACGCGCGTCCCTCGCCCGCCACGCGTAACACGGCGGCCACACGTACCCGCGGCGCCTCCGCCTATATAAACTGCCCCAGGCGTCGGTGACGCACAGACTCCCCACCGCCGACGCCCCGTTCCTCCCTCGTCCCTCCCTCTCCTATTGTCGTTCCAGTTCAACCATGGCCAAGTGCTTCCTAGGCGACGGCGCGGCGGCGAACGGCTTCGGTCGCCGCCGCCTCCACGAGGACGAAGCTCGGCTCCTCTATGAGGCCGAATACCCAGTCCCGCCGGACATGCGGGTGCCTGGGACATGGAGGATCAGCGACGGCGGGGTCCCGGTGCCACCATCACCCACCGGAGCGGCACGGCATGCGGAGATCGTGCGTATCTGTGCCTCTCTGCCGCAGGCGACGAGGGAAGGCCCACGGTACGTCCCCGACAGCCCGCTATGGTAGCCCTACTTCCGCCGCCGCCACGCCGAGCAGCTCGAGGCCACCAACGGCGCCGTGCCCTCCGGGAGGCTCAACTCCAAAGGCCGTCGCCGATGGTGGGGCGTGCCGGGCCGCACGCTGGAGGCCGTCCTCGAGTACATCGAGGGCGGCAACACGCCCAGGCTAGAGTACCCTGCTCCCCCGTCCTTCTCCCGCCGGCATGGGAGCTCGTGGACGCCGAGGCGCATGGACCTGGGGGCGTCCTCTTCCTCGTCCGGCCGCTCGACCGGCTCTCCCTACCTCCGCCCTGTCAAGCCGGAGCCCCAGGACACGCCGGTCAGCCGCCGCATCCGCAGCTCTGGCGTCTGCATCGCTGACTCCTCCCCCGCCTCTGGCTGCCTCGTCCTCGTCAGGCCGAAGCCGGAGCCCGGCCACCCCGCAGAGTACGAGGACATAGCCCGGCGCGGCTTCTCCGACGAGGAGGCCCTACAGTGGGCGCGGGACAACTACCTCCGCGACGAGATGGTCCGGTGATACATCTCCAACGTATCTATAATTAATGAAGCATTCATGCTATTTTATTATCTGTTTCGAATGATTACGGGCTTTATTATACACTTTTATATTACTTTTGGGACTAATCTACTAACCGGAGGCCCAGCCCATATTGTTGTTTTATTGCCTGTTTCAGTATTTCGAAGAAAAGGAATATCAAACGGAGTCCAAACGGACTGAAACCTTCGGCAACGTGATTTTTGGAATGATCGTGACCCAGGAAACTTGGAGTGCAAGCCAGGGGAGCATCGAGGAAGCCATGAGATAGGGGGGCGCGCCCACCCCCCTGGGCGTGCCCTCCACTCTCGTGGGGCCCTCAAGGCTCCCCCGACCGACTTCTTTTGCCTATATAAGTCCACATACCCTAAAACCATCGAATACGAAGCTAGGTCAGGAGTTCCACCGCCGCAAGCCTCTATAGCCACCAAAAACCTCTCGGGAGCCCGTTCCGGCACCCTGCCGAAGGGGAAACCCATCACGGTGGCCATCTTCATCATCCCGGCGCTATCCATGATGAGGAGGGAGTAGTTCACCCTCGGGGCTAAGGGTATGTACCAGTAGCTATGTGTTTGATCTCTCTCTCTCGTGTTCTCTCTATGGCACGATCTTGACGTATCGCGAGCTTTGCTATTATAGTTGGATCTTATGATGTTTCTCCCCCTCTACTCTCTTGTAATGGATTGAGTTTTCCCTTTGAAGTTATCTTATCGGATTGAGTCTTTATGGATTTGAGAACACTTGATGTATGTCTTGTCGTGCTTATCTGTGATGACAATGGGATATCAAGTGATCCACTTGATGTATGTTTTGGTGATCAACTTGCGGGTTCCGCCCATGAACCTATGCATAGGGGTTGGCACACGTTTTCATCTTGACTCTCCGGTAGAAACTTTGGGGCACTCTTTGCAGTACTTTCTGTTGGTTGAATAGAGGAATCTGAGATTGTGTGATGCATATCGTATAATCATGCCCACGGATACTTGAGGTGACAATGGAGTATCTAGGTGACATTAGGGTTTTGGTTGATTTGTGTCTTAAGGTGTTATTCTAGTATGAACTCTATGATAGATTGAACGGAAAGAATAGCTTCATGTTATTTTACTACGGACTCTTCAATAGATAGAACAGAAAGGATAACTTTGAGGTGGTTTCATACCCTACCATAATCTCTTCGTTTGTTCTCCGCTATTAGTGTCTTTGGAGTGACTCTTTGTTGCATGTTGAGGGATAGTGATCCAAGTATGTTATTATTGTTGAGAGAACTTGCACTAGTGAAAGTATGAACCTTACGCCTTGTTTCCTACCATTGCAATACCGTTTACGCTCACTTTTATCATTAGTTACCTTGTTGTTTTTATATTTTCAGATTACAAAAACCTATATCTACCATCCATATTGCACTTGTATCACCATCTCTTCGCCGAACTATTGCACCTATACAATTTACCATTGTATTGGGTGTGTTGGGGACACAAGAGACTCTTTGCTATTTGGTTGCAGGGTTGTTTGAGAGAGACCATCTTCATCCTATGCCTCCCACGGATTGATAAACCTTAGGTCATCCACTTGAGGGAAATTTGCTACTGTCTTACAAACCTCTGCACTTGGAGGCCCAACAACGTCTACAAGAAGAAGGTTGTGTAGTAGACATCAAGCTCTTTTCTGGCGCTGTTGCCAGGGAGGTGAGTGCTTGAAGGTATATCTTTAGATCTTGCAATCGAATCTTTTTGTTTCTTGTTTTATCACTAGTTTAGTCTATAAAAGAAAACTACAAAAAAAGGAATTGAGTTTATCTCATACGCTTCATATTTTTAATATCTTTCGTGAGAATGATGGTATGGAAAATTGTGCTCAAGTGCTAGAAGAAGAATGCATTAAATTGTTTGGAACCAAATATTTGAATGATGAGCATGATTGCAATGTTGTTAGTATGAATTCTTTGAATATCCATGATGCAAATGATATGCAAAGCCACAAGCTTGGGGATGCTATGATTGATGAATATGATATTTTTTGTCCCCCAAGTTTTAATGAGAATATTTATTATGATGAAAGCATGCCTCCTATTTATGATGATTATATTGATGAAAGTGGGTTTGGAAGAGTGTCAACTTTAGGTAGTATTGATCCCACTATTTTGGAGGATGTTGAATCTTATTGTGATGAATATGAAAGTGGATTTGGAAGAGTGTCAACTTTATTTAGTGATGATTCCAATATTTCGGAAGAGGTTCCAATTGATTATGAGAACAAAGTTGTTATCTATGATGATTATTGTCATGACTTGTATGCTATAAATAATAATGATAACCATGAAACTTGACATTATGATTTTAGTCTTCAATTGGATTATGCCTCACATGATAGTTATTTTGTTGAGTTTGCTCCCACTATTATTCATGAGAAGAAATTTGCTTATGTGGAGAGTAGTAAATTTTCTATGCTTGTAGATCATGAAAAGAATGCTTTAGGTGCTGGTTATATTGTTAAATTCATTCATGATGCTACTGAAAATTATTATGAGGGAGGAACATATGCTTGTAGGAATTGCAATAATATCAAGTTTCCTCTATATGTGTTGAAAATTTTGAAGCTATGCTTGTTTTACCTTTCTACGCTAGTTGATTATTGTTCCCATAAGTTATTTGCTCACAAAATCCCTATGCATAGGAAATGGGTTAGACTTAAATGTTCTAGTCATATTCTTCATGATGTTCTCTTTATGTTTCAATTCTTATCTTTTATGTGAGCATCATTGTCATCATCATGCCTAGCTAAAAAGGCATTAAAGAAAAGTGCTTGTTGGGAGACAACCCAATATTTACCCTTACTGTTTTTCTGTGTTCACATAATTATTCTACTGTAGTAATCATGTTTTATAGGTTTTGTTTCAATAAAGTGCCAAGTAGAACCTTTGGGAAGACTTGGGTGAAGTCTTTATGATCTTGCTGTAAAAAACAGAAACTTTAGCGCTCACGAGAATAGCTGCCATGTTTTACTGAAGAGTGATTTTAGGTTGATTCTTTTTTCATATGATTAATAGACAAATTCCTCAGGTCCACCAATTTATTTCAGAATTTTTTTGAGTTCCAGAAGTATACGTTTGATACAGATTACTACAGACTGTTCTGTTTTTGACAGATTCTGTTTTCTATGTGTTGTTTGCTTATTTTGATGAATCTATGAGAAGTATCGGAGGGTATGAACCATAGAGAAGTTAGAATACAGTAGATATTACACCAATATGAATTTAGAATGATTTCATTACAGTACCTAAGTGGTGGTTTTATTATCTTATACTAACGGAGCTTACGAGTTTTGTGTTGAGTTTTGTGTGGTTGAAGTTTTCAAGTTTTGGGTAAAGATTCGATGGACTATGGAATAAGGAGTGGAAAGAGCCTAAGCTTGGGGATGATAAATGCACCCCTAGGTAATATTCAAGGACCACCAAGAGCCTAAGCTTGGGGATGCCCCGGATGGCATCCCCTCTTTCGTCTTCGTTCATCGGTAACTTTACTTGGAGCTATATTTTTATTCACCACATGATATGTGTTTTGCTTGGAGCATCATTTTATTTTATTAGTATTTGGTTTCTGTTATTTAGAATTATTTTTTGCACATATATTTTCAATAAAAATGTCAAGGATAGCCTTTACCATGCTTATTCGGCTAGTATACATGTTGCTGTTTGAAAACAGAAAGTTTAACGTTGTTACAAAAAATCCCTAGAAAAGTCAGAGAATGATATAATGTTGAAACTTTTTGCATAATGAGCTCTGAAAAATATTGTACAGCATAGTATTTTTCTTATAAGTTTTGGAGTTATGGAAGTATGATGAATCTTGCATTCTTTACAGACTATACTGTTTTGGCAGATTGTTGTTATGTTTGCATATGTTTGCTTGTTTAATGATTCTATTTGAGGATAGGAGTATTAAATATGCAGAGACATTTAGTATGAAATGTTTAATAATAATGTTTGTGATTTGTTACAGTAGAAAATGATAAGGTTTTGCATTGGTTTATACTAACCTATCTCACGAGTTCTTGTTGAGTTTGTTGTGGATGAAGCTTTTGATAAAAAAAAGAAACCATGATATGAGAGGAATTAAGGAGACATAAAAGCTCAAGCTTGGGGATGCCCAAGGCACCCCAAGATAATATTTTAAGAAGTCTCAAGCATCTAAGCTTGGGGATGCCCCGGTAGGCATCCCACCTTTCTTCTTCAACAACTATCGGTTAGTATCGGTTGAGCCTAAGTTTTTGCTTCTTCATTTTATTTTGTTTTGCTTGCTGTTTGAATAAAATACCAAGATCTGAAATTCTTTAATGAGAGAGAGTCTTCACATAGTTACATAATTATTTAGCTACTCATTGATCTTCACTTATATCTTTTTGGAGTAGTTTGTCATTTACTCGTGTGCTTCACTTATATCCTATTAGTAAATGGTTGAATGAGTTGAATGTCACAAATCTGAAATTATATATGTCTCATTTTCTTATCCCATGGGGAGTAATGACTTCACATCTAAGAAGTAGAGGTTGTAAATTTATTGAAGGTTAGCATGCATTGTATTGGTCATTTGAACAATTCATGAAAGAATATTGAAGGAAGAGAGATTTCACATATAAATATACTATCCTAGAAATCTTTTATAATTGTGAGCACTCATTACATATGACATGCTAAAGAGTTGATGTTGGACAAGACAGACAATGTAATGGGTTATGTTTTCTCACATCTCAGTTAGAGTATATTGTCATGGATCATTCAAACATGTTGAGCTTGCCTTTCCCCCTCATGCTAGCCAAATTCCTTGCATCAAGTAGAGATACTACTTGTGCTTCCAAATATCCTTAAACCCAGTTTTTGCCATGAGTGTCCACCATACCTACCTATACACGGTATTTACCTGCCGTTCCAAGTAAATTTGCATGTGCCAAACTCTAAACCTTCAAATGATAATTTGTTTTGTATGCCCGAATCGCTCATGTAGCGACTGGGAGCTGTCAGTATCTTCCATGCTAGATGAGTTATTCTCAAGAGGAGTGGACTCCGCTCCTCACTCACGAGAAAGGGCCGGTAACCGGGATGCCCAGTCCCATGATCCAAAAAGATCAAAGCAAATCAAAATAATTGCAAACAAAACTCCCCCAGGTTTGATGTTAGTTGGAGGCACCCGTTGTTTCGGGCAAGCCATGGATTGATGATTGTTGGTGGAGGGGGAGTAAAAACTTTTACCATTCTGTTTGGGAACCGCCTATAATGTATGTAGTATGGAAGATATTGGGAACTCTTGGTGGTTATGTTGACAATGAGATCATACCTCTCAAAATTATTTATCTCTATTTCAAAATTGAGCGCTGGCACCTCTGCAAATCCCTACTTCCCTCTGCGAAGGGCCTATCTTTTACTTTATGTCTTTTACTTTATGAAAGAGTAAAGGTGATCTTCACCTTTCCCTTTTTCATTTTATCCTTTGGCAAGCACTTTGTGTTGGGGTGATCCTGATATATATATCCAATTGGATGTAAGTTAGCGTGAACTATTATTGTTTACATCACCCAAAGGTGAATACGTTTGGAGGCAACACTATAAGCCCCTATCTTTCTCAGTGTCCGACTAAAACTCCATAACCATAAGTATTGCGTGAGTGTTAGCAATTGTGGAAGACTATATGATAGTTGAGTATGTGGAGTTTGCTAAATCAAAGCTCTGACATAGACCCTTCCTGAAAGTAAGATGAATTGCAATTGTTTGATGACTAAGAATGAAGTTTGCTAGTTTTCAAGAAAGTTTATGATCTATGCTTTAACATGTGAATAGCTTGTTACTTGATCGTGAGAAGTTTTATGAGATGAACTACTGTTATGACATATAATCGTGCTAGAAAAGGTGATTGAAATTATCATTGATCATACTTGTGCACCTTCTAGCATTCACACTTCATAAATTCTTTCTTTTATCATTTACCTACTCGAGGACGAGCAGGAATTAAGCTTGGGGATGCTGATATGTCTCCAACGTATCTATAATTTATGAAGCATTCATGCTATTTTATTATCTGTTTTGAATGATTATGGGCTTTATTATACACTTTTATATTACTTTTGGGACTAACCTACTGACCGGAGGCCCAGCCCATATTGTTGTTTTATTGCATGTTTCAGTATTTCAAAGAAAAGGAATATCAAACGGAGTCCAAACAGAATGAAACCTTCGGCAACATGATTTTTGGAATGAGCGTGACCCAAGAAACTTGGAGTGCAAGCCAGGGGAGCATCG
>NC_057810.1:144422159-144438595 GCF_018294505.1 Triticum aestivum
CCCCCGACCGACTTCTTTCGCCTATATAAGTCCACATACCCTAAAACCATCAAAAACGAAGATAGATCGGGAGTTCCGCCATCGCAAGCCTCTGTAGCCACCAAAACCCTCTCGGGAGCCCGTTCCGGCACCCTGCCGGAGGGGAAACCCATCACCGGTGGCCATCTTCATCATCCCGGCACTATCCATGATGAGGAGGGAGTAGTTCACCCTCGGGGCTGAGGGTATGTACCAGTAGCTATGTGTTTGATCTCTCTCTCTCTCTCTCTCTCGTGTTCTCTCTATGGCACGATCTTGATGTATCGCGAGCTTTGCTATTATAGTTGGATTTTATGATGTTTCTCCCCCTCTACTCTCTTGTAATGGATTGAGTTTTCCCTTTGAAGTTATCTTATCGGATTGAGTCTTTAAGGATTTGCGAACACTTGATGTATGTCTTGTCGTGCTTATCTGTGATGACAATGGTATATCACGTGATCCACTAGATGTATGTTTTGGTGATCAACTTGCGGGTTCCGCCCATGAACCTATGCATAGGGGTTGGCACACGTTTTCGTCTTGACTCTCCGGTAGAAACTTTGGGGCACTCTTTGAAGTACTTTGTGTTGGTTGAATAGATGAATCTGAGATTGTGTGATGCATATCGTATAATCATGCCCACGGATACTTGAGGTGACAATGGAGTATCTAGGTGACATTAGGGTTTTGGTTGATTTGTGTCTTAAGGTGTTATTCTAGTATGAACTCTATGATAGATTGAACGGAAAGAATAGCTTCATGTTATTTTACTACGGACTCTGGAATAGATAGAACAGAAAGGATAACTTTGAGGTGGTTTAGTACCCTACCATAATCTCTTCGTTTGTTCTCCGCTATTAGTGTCTTTGGAGTGACTCTTTGTTGCATGTTGAGGGATAGTTATATGATCCAAGTATGTTATTATTGTTGCGAGAACTTGCACTAGTGAAAGTATGAACCTTACGCCTTGTTTCCTACCATTGCAATACCGTTTACGCTCACCTTTATCATTAGTTACCTTGTTGTTTTTATATTTTCAGATTACAAAAACCTATATCTACCATCCATATTGCACTTGTATCAACATCTCTTTGCCGAACTAGTGCACCTATACAATCTACCATTGTATTGGGTGTGTTGGGGACACAAGAGACTCTTTGCTATTTGGTTGCAGGGTTGTTTGAGAGAGACAATATTCATCCTACGCCCCCCACGGATTGATAAACCTTAGGTCATCCACTTGAGGGAAATTTGCTACTATCCTACAAACCTCTGCACTTGAAGGCCCAACAACGTCTACAAGAAGAAGGTTGTGTAGTAGACATCATCCGGCAGCGCCGGTCCCTGGAGGAGATAGCCGCCCGCAAGCGTGGGCGCGAGGACGAGCACGACGTGGTGATCCTCGACAGCGACAAGGACGAGGACGTCCCCGAACCGTCCAACCCACCGTGCCAACCTGGGAAGGGGTGCAGCGGGGACGGCAGCCGCGGAGGATGCGACGACAATGACGACGACGGCAGCGACGCAGTTCTACAAGCTCCTCGGCATGTAGAGCTTCAACGGCAGCAGGCAGCGAGGGCGACTGCGGGCCTAGCAGCATTTCTTTTTCTTTTTTTAGTAAAATATTTTAAATATGTATGAACTCGCCGAAGTTTGCTTAAATTTGCACCTAGTTTGTGAAGTTTGGTTGAATTTGCGCCTAGTTTGTAGTTTTCAAAAAAAATGCCTGGGCACCGCGACTGGGGGGGGCATCACGCCCCCAGCACGCGGTTTTCGTCGGTGCCCAGGGAGCGATTTTTAGCGCCTTCTGAGGGGCCAACGGCTGCAGATGCTCTTACCTGCGTTTGGTTGCACACCTCTGTAATCAGTTTCAGCCAGCTATCGATCGATACCCCCCACCCCCCCCCACCGGTAAAAGTTTCCTTACCACTCCCGACTCCGCTCCTCCCCCGCGACTCACTCCTCCCCTCGAGTCACGTGCCGCCGCGCCGCCGCCTCCCTCGAGTCCCGCACCACTGCACCGCCACCTCCCCTCGACCCCCTTGGGTCCTTTCCTCCTGGTCCAGCCGTCGGGATCGACCTCGCCATGTCAATCGCCGGGAACGACCTCGCCAGCCGCCTCCGACACCGATGAGGATGGACCATTGAAGCCGCCTACAAGGAGCAGCAAGGCCCATCTGCCCATCTCCGGATCGATCTCTTCCTCCTCCATCAACCTCCTACTGTAGATCTCAAGGTTAGGGTTACTAATCATCTGTTCTTGATCTTCAACTAAAAAAATATGTGTTCTTGATCTGTTCTTGATCTACTCCCTCCGTTCCTAAATATTTGTCTTTTTAGAGATTTCAACAAGTGACTACATACGGAGCAAATGAGTGAATCTACACTCTAAAATATGTCTATATTGGTAGTCCATTTGAAATCACTAGAAAGACAAATATTTAGGAACGGAGGGAGCATTAATGATCTGTTATAGGTTGATGTCTAGCATATATTTCCATCCCGTAGCTTCACCCATCACCATCAGCGGGTTGTGTTTTTTCCATTCCGTAGCTTCACCCATCACCATCAAAAAGTTGCTTGTCTGTGTAGCCAATTTCCCATCATCTATCATGTATTGAGTGCGCGACTAGAACCGGAAGCCCACTGACTTGAGACTATTCAAACCAGAATGTTATTAATCTCTAGTATGCGATTTGTTCGTCTATATGCGCCGATTGCTTTTATTAGTGGATGACTAGTGGAGTATAATTGGTGGTCTGTCCTTTGTATTTTTGTGATGTGTTCTTGATCTGTCTAGTTAGGTAACTAGGCAAATAGATGAATTAGGTTGGCTGATCACAAAAAGGAAGGAAGGTGTCTTGGTCAATGCATGTTCCTGTTGTCAATTGGACCGTCTTCTTTAGCTTTTTGATGTGAAAGCATATCCTGATACTTGGAACTTTGCATGACCAGTAGATCGACGGTGATATCCACATGCATATCAATTAGATACGGGTTGAATGTACCTGTAGTTTTCTGATATGCAATTTTACTTGGATCAATAGAACCTCTACAAAACTATGTTTTTCATGTTTCTGATGCGAACTTGCACGCGTATTTATGTTGTCAGATGTATATGACTTAATTAGGCTTCTGATGTGCAAGTCTATTTGGACCCATTGTACCTTTGCATGACCAATTGCATGTTAAGCTGATGTAATTTGTTCGGTAGACAGCATGGAAATATGCACTAACTTTGCTGAAAGTTAAGCTTGTCTTGACTCTTGACTAGGTGCAATTAAGAACTGGACGCGCTTTATGACTGATGGTCATGCTTGTATGCACATTGACCAGACATGATTCGGATCAGAATAATCATGATTCTGATGGTTGCTTATTTTATTGGATCAGTTAAGTTCGCCTATGCGTGAGCAAACAATTTTCATGTTCTGGAGAGCTTGGCATTTGAGAAATGACTTGATTTTTGGTAAAGGAAAGGAATCTATCTCGGCCTCAGTGAGTTTTATTCAAAATTATTAGGCTTCATTCTCATCTTGTCATGCAAAAACGAAGGTAGAGGTAAGTAACAAAGGTAAGGATGTGATTGATGGTTTACAACCCATTAGTAATGTGGACAGGATTTGTGTTCCATGGCTGCCTCCCACTCTGGAATTCCTTAAGATTAATGTTGATGCAAGTTTTGTGGAGGCCGTTAGTGCAGCGAGCGTTGGGGTGGTTGTTAGAAATCATTCTGGAGAAGTTCTTATTTCTTCTTGGGATTATATTGGTTCATGTTTTTGTGCTAAGAAAGCGGAACTTCGAGCAGCCATCTCAGGCCTTTACATTGGTATCACTCCTCACAAGCCCATTATTTTAGAAATCGGCTGTTCTTTTGTGGCCTCGATTTTTGCAAATGATAACCTGGACAGGTCAAACCTTGTTGATTTGAAGAAGGAAGCGTTGAGTGTCTCCAAGATGATGAGTACTTTAAAAATCACCAAGATTAACAGGAAGGCGAATATGATGACGCATGAGATTACAAAATTTAATTTTATAAATAGGTATGATGGTATTCTTATTAATAGTGTTCCGCCCTGCGTGGCAAGAGCTGTAACGAATGATTGTACGAACATTTGTGTCAATTAATTAATATATGGGTGGGGTTTTTCAAAAAAAAGGGTTGAAACGCATAGAGCAGATTCCCACCTTTTCCTTCGTCAAAGTGTTGATGAGAAAGAACAATCATGTTATAGTTGCTATTAAATTTTTTTTATTATTGGTTGTTGCTTGTGTGTTTCTTTATCCTCATTTTAACTATTGCTTATTAGCAGATGAGAAAATAATCAAGGTTCATTAGAAAATGGGATCAGTGGTGTGGCGTGGGAGATGAAGATCAATTGAAAAGCTTCTTTACAAGATTGTGAACTTGGCCTTTCTATTTATCCTATAATATAAAAACAGGCCATGTTGTGTTCTATACAAGGAAAGGTGTCTGTTACTGTGTCAAACCAAACACTGTTTAGGTACTTGTTTTCTTTACACTGTAGAAATGGAGTTTGTCCAGTCCAGTGCTGTTACAGTCTGTAATCAGTTCCCGTTTACGTTTACGCTACCATTTACATTTACGTTACCACTGAACGAAACAAACACCTCCTAAACAGCAGTGTAACAATCGGTTGCAGAGATTAAAAAGCTGGATTGCTCTGGAGCAAAGTTTGTCTAACTTGGAAAATCAAATTGACCTCCCCAACGTCGTTGGTGTACACCAGGCGCGTGACGCACGGCCAGACCTTCAGCCAGATCGGTTTCACAAGCAAATAAATTAGTTCAGAGAGCGATTTATGGATCGATGAAGCTAATGGCGGACGTACCATCTTGGCGTCGCCGAAGTCGCGGCTGGCAATGGAGTAGAGGCGGAGTTTGTGGGGCTTGCCGATCTCATCCTCGCCGTCGGCGACCGTGAGCTGCCGGAGACCAGAGGAGGGGAGGAAGCGCTTAGAGCTGCCGCAGCCCGCCATGGCAACCGCGAGAGCTCGACCACATTGCCTAGTTTAAAAAACCGGACCGAACCGGCGGTCCAACCGGACAAAACCGGAACCGGCGGCCTCGGCGGTTTTTAAAGCTAATAAGACCGTTCTGCAATCAGATCAAAGAAAACGTGTCAAACCGGTTGGTTTTCTAGAAAAACGGTGAAAAAACCAAGCCATTGAACTGGGAAAAACCAGGAAAATAGAAAACCGGTTAAAAAAACAAGCCATTGAACCGGGAAAAACCAGGAAAATATTTTAATAAAAATTGGGAGAAGTGGAATTCGATCCCAGGTCCTGTGAGCAGTACGCGGCTGTGCTACTTTGTTGTCCACTACATGAAAATAATTTTATTTGACCATTGTTTCACATTATATTAGCACATATATTACTTAACATATGTTATTTTATTGATTAAAAAACCGACAATTGAACTGGTGAAACGGCGGTCCGACCGGTAGAAGCCTGAATCGACAACCTTTACGGTTTGGTTTTTTAAACTAAGCCAGATTGGTCAACTCTAACAGCGGCGGCAGAGGGGTGGCGAAGTTTATGCACGGATCTACATACAAGTCCACATGGCATCTACAGTGTGAGTTAAGTCGACAATCGTTTATGTCAGTGGGAGTTGAATCAGACGATCGTCTATGCCGAAATCGGAGTCGTTTGCTCAGGCTTTAGGTATGACAATGACGCCTTCCGGAGAGAAGTGATAACAGTGACGCCTGCATATTGTCTCGGTAAGACATCTTTCAAGTGGTATATCAGAGGATCGCTTCTGTGCGACGATGACGTACGTCTTGAAGTGGTATCTTGTTTGTGTGTGACAACGATGACGTCTGCATATTGTCTCAACAAGACCTCTGCATATTGTGTGTGCCACTCAATAGTTGTGATGATTTTTGCCCTAATCTGATTTTCGCTCGGTTTTCTCGATCAACTCTTTTCTTCTTAATTAATGCAGAAATCTGATTTTCGCTCAGTTTTTCCTGATCAACTCTTTTCTTCTTAATAAATGCAGAAATCCTACCATTTCAAACAGAAAACTGTTGAATTGTAAACGAGAGCAATGAGAGACAATCGAACAAAATGATTGAACTATCCTCTTTGCATTAGATGAAGTGCTATATATAGCACTGGAGCAGGCGTTTACAAGGGGGCGTCGGTTCGAACGGAACCGACGGGATTGCAGAAAGCAACCGCCGTTACAAGCGGAGATTAATCCCTTAATTATTATGTAAATTAATCTTAACACTCCCCCTAATCCATGCTTGTCCAGATAGCATCACCATCTTGAAAGAGTCTCCTCCAAAAACCCTGTGGGAAAAATGTGAGGAGAAAAGTGTTTGATATGTTGCTAAAACTCCTTCAAACCCAGTGGGAAAAATAAGGAGAAAATGCCGCAACATATAATGTGTATTGTCTGTTTAACTCAATATGAGAAAAACCCATAGAATTAAAGGACAATAAATATGTCGTATATACTTTCTTAAAAACCCCGGTGGGGAAAACAGAAAATATGACATATGGTCTTGTGTTGATATTACCTCATTAAAAACCTTCATGAGAACCTATAAAGTAAACTCATGAAGGGAAAAAGAGTATAATATGATGCTTTTAACAGGAACAATTCAGGAAGATACTCCCCCTGATTCTTACAAATTCCAAAGCCGTCATATACCAATTCCATGAACATATTTCCGGAATGTAGAAGTTGGTAGAGACTTGGTGAACAAATCAGTCACATGATTTGACTTACAAGGTATGTAGTGATATTGCTTATTATGTAACATGTTTGCATCCGGGCAACACAAGCAACATTATCTTTGAGATAATGGTTGGTGGATGTAGCCATGATGTCTGTTTCGAAGACTCTTCATGAGAGGGCTACCACACCTAGTAGGAACACTAAGCTTGTCTACGATCTGACATAGTGGGGATCTGATCGATGTATCCAATGATATCGGTGTTCACATTTCTATGAAACTGAAAAACCAGGACAAAATGTTTGATGCCTTGGAGATATCGAAAGATATTCTTGAGTACCAACCAATTGTGTTTGGTGGATCCAATGGCATTATGGAACGTTGAGTCCCAATATCCCATTTCCATCATCTCTTGGTCTAATAGATCTTTCTCTACGTCTAGAGAATGAACTACCATGAGAGTTATGGATAGATAAGATTTGTCCACAATGAATTTCTCCAATATGGATATAGAAAACATAGTATACATAATGCATGAATGAAGGTGCTCAAGTTGTAGTAACGAGCGGTATTTTGGTTTACCCAAATCCTTCATTTTAAAGTTCGTCACTTAGATGATTACATGCGTCGTCATTGCATACACACAACACATTAATAATCATCATTGTAGGTGTAATCCTTGTGAATAAGGACCTCACTACGTCGGTTGTACCATATGTACCGACAACAATAAGTCTTATGGTGACTTAATGATTTTACACAATGTATGTTGCATTTTGTATTTCGATTCAGAATTGAGACTCCATCGGGAATCAATCATATATGTCTGAATCTAGTGATCGACATGGATATGTAATCACTACATCTATCAACTGCAGAGATAGATTATTTTGAACTGCCAATGATATAAGTTATCGGAATGAGATTCCACCTCTGGAGAATAGTTGGGTATCTGCGTGAACCCTTGTGCTACAATACTTGCTCTTTGTTTCACCACCTCGTTGTTCTCAATTCTGTTTCCAGAAGAAAATTGGTGTAGGTATTGCTTATGAATAACTTCCCATTATTGAGCAAGATCATTTCTACCTAGATTATACCCTTTGCTTGAGTTCAGTCCGAGTGTTGTTCACACTTTGTCATGGCCATGGTCTTTGGATCTGAATCATTTGAAAGGTTTTTGCAATCTAGTTGAGAAATGTATGTCGACAATTGTAGACTTTCGGTTATATGGTTCTCCAGAATCTATATAACAATATATAGTTGATGGAAATATCGTTACCCATGGTGACTGCTCGCGATTTCCCAATGCGATTGAGTCGGGTATTCTGATGTCCCGGTCATTGTGTGCACTATGACCTGGGTTGGTGGAGGTTTCCCGTCCACTGGGTGTATACTACCCATTAGGTGTCTGCCAACGTGAAGTTGACTTGCATTTACTGATTCACAGGCCTTGATATCCTTGCTTGCAAGAAGCTAAATCTTGATGTACTATTGCCATACATCTCCCCCTATTGCTTCGAAAGGGGAGTGGAGTGATTCTTATTGGTACCTTCACTCTTTCAGGCATATTTTGCAGGATTGTAGGATTGTGTGACACCTTTATAGTCAGCAAATGAATCTGGCAGGTTATTTGCACTGTGTTGCAAATGTTCTGAACGCATGGTTCAGATCTTTGAGTACGTGGATTTGAGGTAGAAATGTGTTGAACATTCCACTAATTTCCTGGCATTCTTTATGGTACTTGAAATCTCCCCCTAATGCCTGGAAATGTTCCTCATTGAATCAGCATACTGGCCTTGAATAACTCCCCGTGTGAGGGGCTTGAGGTATTGACGGTAATACAGTTATACCTCACATAGATCCCAACTATATGTTGAGGGGCCAATGATGTATGTCGGGTGGTGATATCGGTATGCAACCGAATTACCGCAGATAGGAAATACTTGGTAGATATCCACATATCAAAGATAGAGGGGGATAATATTATGCAGTTCTGTCATGAGCGTGTAAAACTGCATGACTCTAACGTAAAGTTGGCAAGTTGCAATTCCAAAGTAAAGATAATGCAATGAGCTTAACTCTTTGGATAGGATTCTACCAAACCATTTTTAGTCTAGACCTTAGGAAAAATTGCTAAACTCAATCCAAGGGCCATAGAGAAGGCACTCAAGGAGAATTCTGCAATGTTATCCATTCGATTTGCTTGAAATCGATGTCAGGATAATGAGCCAATGGTTTCGTGTGAATAAAGCACATATTTAAGACCATCATGTAGATATGTCTTTTAGAACCATGGAATACCTGAATAGTCTAGTCAATGGATGGGAAGAGCCACTTACCTCAACTTGATGCATTCAAGGAGTCTGAGTGGTTCAGCGTAGACTTTAAGGTGTGCGAGCCTTAAAATTAGCTTCCCTGTGTCACTCGTAGTGCACATAAAATCCAAATGATGTTAGAATTTAGCATCATAATAATCATAAACTATTGGAATTGCTGATAGTTTCGGTTTCAACCCAATGTCTCGATGACCAAGGTGAGTATGCCTAGTTTTATATGTACAAGACATTTTGAAAAACTATCTTGGGCGCAACATGTCCTAAGGGTTTTGTAGTATGTGTAGTACAATCCAGATGATACATAGAAAATGTGCTTGCCATATCCGTTGCATATGGTAAAGAGAATGTATTTCTCTTTCTTGTCAACAGAAGTTTCGCTATGGAAACCATGTTGACGAATATCTCTATAGCTTAGTAGGGTACGAGTTAAACTTGGGAAGCAATGAAGCATCCTGACGTTACTGTACCCACAGGGATAGTAAATATGACTCGAGTTGAGCCAACAAATACCTCATCGCATCTAGCGATTTTAAAATATCTCCTTTCTCTCAATGAGAGTGGAAATATTGGACTTCCCCGAGTATAGAGTTTGTGGTGCATATGCCCACAAGGCACATATCATTTTTCATCGGATTGACTCCCGTAGAAATCTATATATAGACATTAAGATTCTCAAGAAAATCACTGTCGGATATATATAGAATACATACAAATGAATTTGTATCAAAATGCTGATACAATATATTGTGATATACAATATATGATGACAACAATACTTATGTTGTTGTTACAACATCATAAATAGACATTAATTATATTGACCACTCAGGAGATTGGAAGACTATTCATAATCTCCAAACATGTCGGTTGAAGCATATTCAACCATCACATTCTCCGTGCCTATAGGGCCCCGTCATAGCTAGTGATGTCGGATTGAAGGTTGAAGTAAAATTCAAACCTTTGCCCTTGAGGTTCATTGTATCCCAGGAATTGCTGATACAGAATAACCAGATGTTGTGATCTGGTCTAATGCCTTATGATTATAAGACATCATTTTTCTATTAGCGGTGTCATCCTGACCAGAGGTGAATCCAGGATTGCACATATTATCCCACGAGACACAAGAGCGGTCATGATGTCCATGGCCCATATAGGGCAGTGGTGGCCATTGAGGGTGAATGCCTCAAACTCTATAGCCATATGTTACCTCTATGGGTAAACCAGAGATAATTAATTTACAACCAGTAAATTAAAGACCATCATGGTTGATGTTGTAATGAACTTAGCAAAATCAATGGGTATTTCAAGAAGTTATCTTGAAACCATTAGTGTGAATCTCAAATAGCTAAATATGACATCTTGAAGATAATCTCCAAAATGGAGTAGATCTCACAGCACTAGAGAGTATAATCTGATGGAATCAGTAGATACACACTCGTAATGCCTTATGCCATGACTTAGTAAAATGTATAGGAGAGCACTTTGTAAAGCAATTATAATGTCAAAATGACAAAATATAGGCTTTAACAGTAGTCATTGACAATCTGCGGAGGCAATAGATCTAAATGACTACCTTGTGATCCCAATACATCAATTTGAAGAAATCACTTTGAATTTTGCATTCTTATTTGCAAGAAATTAAAAAATCTCAATTGCAAATAGACGTATTAATCTCAACATGTAGCAAACATGGAGATACATACATTCCAGAATACATCGTACTCAACAGAAATACACCACTATTATAATGAATAGCAATGATGTTGCAAACTTGATGTTCAAGTGAAAAACTTGAATTGTACAAATCTCAAATTAAATGAGATAATCCTGTATCAAGTTGCAAGATAATTCAGCTGGATGAATTAATATTTTGTGAGAGAAAAATAATCTCAATCGCTATGAGATTGTTTTGCGAGAAAGATTATATTTCTTAATTGCAAATCAATATTGTTGTGCGAGAAAATTTAATCTCAATCGCGAAAAACATGTTCTAGAGAATGTGGTAAACACATTGAACATGTCAAATATAAATATAGATATATTTCTGGAATTTTAAACTCAACAGAAAATACAGTAGTACTGTTGATAAGACAGAGAGAGAGAAAAAATCAATGAAATCCAGCCCAGAGAAGGCGGCCGGAGGTCACGCCAGGCGCCTGGGCCTGGGCCTCCACGGCCTTTGGCCAGCCCACCCGCCGCCACACCGCATAAGAGAGAGAGTAGGCGACGGTTACGGATAAGGGTCGGAGACCCGAAGCCCGCACCACCCCGCTCGATCCCCACATCCTACACGACGCCGCCGGCGGTTGGAGGGCGGCGGCCACGGGCACGGCCGGGCGGCCTTGGCGCGTGCAAGAGGGCGCGTGGCCGGGCGGAGGCCGGGCCGCAGGGCTCGACGCAGCGGCCGGGATCGGGGCGCGGCGCAGCGCGGGTTGGAGGGCGGAGAGGCCGTGGCCAGGGCCGCAGCGCGGCCGGGCGGACGAGCGCGGGGCGGGGAGTCCGTGGCCAGGGGCACATCGCGGCCGGGCGGACGAGCGCGGGGCGCGGAGGCTGTGTCCTGGGGCGCAGCGGCCTGGCGGACGAGTCCGCGCCGCGTCGCGGTTGGGGGCCGTCCTCGCGGGCGCCAAGGCCGAAGGACGCCGCTGCGTTCGCGCCAGACGGCGTCGCCTCGCCATGGAGGTTCGATCCAACGGCTTGGTTGCAGGCTGGGTGGTCCGGAAGACAACTGCGCTTTCCGGTTCATACGTCGGGCTGGCTACCGGCAAGCGACGACAAAGGCTGTCCCTTACAGGGGAAAAAGGTAAATCGATTTAAGAAATCAGCGTGTACCTTTTCCTTTTTCTCCCCAATCCGTTCGTTGGTGGATCTTGATTTGCACTCTTGGCGTGATTGGAGACAATGAATTCGGTTTCAACCTCCAATATTTTGATCAATGGATGCCATCTCCCATGTTCTTCATTCATTTTCTGTTCTTTGTGGCCTTGTTTCTCCTGCAGGAATTCATGGCCACAGCGCGCTGCAGGAACGCCGGTCCTGAGGGCCGCACCGACGAACTCGCGAGCGAGCGATGCTGTAGGCGGAATCGTCGCGCAGATGGAATCGCTCCACCGGGAGCGTGCGCGGGCGGTCACCGGGCTCTGTGTCGCCTGATGGACTCTTTCTTTCTCAGTGGAGAAGACTATGTGCTGATAACGTGTTGAATTGTAAACGAGAGCAACGAGAGACAATCGAACAAAATGATTGAACTATCCTCTTTGCATTAGATGAAGTGCTATATATAGCACTGGAGCAGGCGTTTACAAGGGGGCGTCGGTTCAAACGGAACCGACGGGATTGCAGAAAGCAACCGCCGTTACAAGCGGGGATTAATCCCTTAATTATTATGTAAATTAATCTTAACAAAAACATCTTTTCTGTACGCACATAAAAATCTAGATCTATTAAACATAGGCGGCTGATAGGCGCCGGTCGACCGGCCCAAATTCGGCCGGTCCCCGCGCAGCCACACGATTAGCGCATCCTTGACCGCCCGATTAGCGAGCTATCCCCACGCGCATCCCCTCCTTCCTCGTGTCAGATCCAGCACATGTTTTGATCGGCACCCTGACCCCCTTGCCCTGCTCGCCGGCAAACCGTCGCCGCCCCCCCAGCTCGCAGGCATAGCACGCCGTGGCCGCACGACGGCTCGCAGGTGCAGCTCGCCGTGGCCGCTCACCCCGCTGGACAGTTGCAGCAAGATCTCTGCTTTCACCGGTTCCAGCAAAATCAAAAGCTATTTCCAGCAAAAAACACAAAGATTGAAGCAAAAGTCACGGTTCCAGCAAAATCGCCGCCCAGCATATCTCGCCGGTTGAAGCAAATCGCCTAGCCGGTTCCAGCAAAATCAAATGCTATTTCCAGCAAAACACCAAAAGATTGCAGCAAAAAATCACGCGGTCACCAAAGATTCCAGCACCATCTCGCGGGTTGAAACAAAAACAGCTGGTTGATTCCAGCAAAATCAATGTTGTTTCCAGCAAAAGAACACAAAAAATGTACCAAAAAACTCACGCCCTTGTTCTTCCACCCATGGCAGCATTCCAGCCAACGGGCGTCGCCTCATAGCTTCGCTGGATTGTGGTTGCAGCTCCACCAGTCTATGGATCCAGCTCTGACAGAACACGGTTGCAGCATCCAGCCAGCAGGGGCATCACCTTGCAGCTCCACCGGGCGATGGGTCCAGCACAGCCGGACAGTGCTTCCAGCTTTTTTGGCTGCGGTTGTAGCAACCCTCCTCTCCAGCATGTAGGAGCCTCACAGCTCGCCAGATCATGATTCCAGCTTTCCCCGGGCACGGTTGCAGCCGCGGCGAACTGCGGTTGCAGCACCATCGTGCCCATCACCATCGGCGGCCGCATCGCTTTGCATTCGTCGGACATGGCGTCGCTCGCGCTCACCATGAGCCGTCGTCCAGTGCCTATGCAACGGCACCGCCGTCATCTGCTCACGGCGCACGCCCTGTCGTCGCCCTACAACGTCTCGCCCTCCTCTTGCCATGGATAAAAAGCTCGTCGGAAGGAGCACATCAGCACGGTGGTGGGGGATCGGGATGAGCAGAAAGAGGAAATTGGGAGGAGGAAGGGAGAGAGGAGGAAGAGATAAGGTGGCGATAGATTGTGTGTGGGTCCCGCAATGCATGTGACCTCTTTCCTGTCGTTTGTGTCACGAGCAGACTGTGTGGTAGTTTCCTGAGCGAGCGAGGCGTGACCGGCCCAAGCTTCGGCCGGTCCACCGATCATAAACGTTTCCCATTAAACATATCACAGCAATTCTTTTGCTTTTCGCAGGCGCTTCAATTTCCTTTCTTTCAGTTTATACGTTAGATGGGCTAGAAATTTAAGAAATATGTGCAATTTACAACTGTGCAATTCAAAGAATTTCCCAAGCTCTGTACTCAATGAGGTATGAGAGGAAAAAACCTGACTAATGAGCACATAACGATGAATCTGGAATATTACAACACCTTAGTCAAAGTTTAAAATATCTTACAAAAGCATTAACGTAATCCTCATATGCTCACGGTTAGCTTATTATGCATACGCCCTCCGTCCTAAAATACTTGTCATCAAAATGGATCAAAAGAGATGTATCTAAAACTAAAATACGTCTAAATACATCTCTTTTATCCATTTCGATGACAAGTATTTCCGGACGGAGGGAG
This sequence comes from Triticum aestivum, assembly GCF_018294505.1. Taxonomy (NCBI): domain Eukaryota; kingdom Viridiplantae; phylum Streptophyta; class Magnoliopsida; order Poales; family Poaceae; genus Triticum; species Triticum aestivum. The sequence goes on from NC_057810.1 coordinate 144,436,429, forward strand.
TATGTTTTATTAGCAAGAAGGACAACATCCAAGTCCTAGTATGCAACCGTTGGCAGAAGCACAGCTTAGTAGCAGTAATGATAGCACCACTAGATGTAAGTAGGGTATCGGTATGGAGGGTTGGTGGTCGCTTCCAGCTCGACCCATTCAGGATTGGTGGTGATGGTTTCCACATCAACTCCCTTTGGTAAATGAACATACAGTCTGCCATGAACCACCTTATAATCAGCGAAGACTCGCTTGAGAAGTTTGTCACCATCACCTAGAATAAATTCACCTGGTTTGTCGCCAAACTCCTCATCAATCTTTTTAAGAATAGGATCATGACAGCAACAGAGCTTCCTTAGCTTCCCATCCGCGAATTTGTTTATTCCCAATTTGTAGGGCAGATTAGCATTGTTCCGACGGTGGACAAGCAGGACAGTCTCCTTGAATGTGTTGAACCAGTGAACCATCTCATCATGATCACGCTTTTGGTTGAAATCTTTGCACCAGCGCTCATACAAGGCCCAAAGGGCTGCTTCTGACTCAAGGTCTTTCTCCTCTACCACAAACTTCACCTTACCTTCCTGCCTTTGTTCTATAAGCAAAAAATGTAATCTTCTGTCATATTGCAATTAAATTCACAGGGTCTGATGTAAAATTAAAGCTGTCGGTAAAACACCAATGATATGTCATGTACAAAATAAAAAAGGCAGTCTTTGTAAGGAAAGATAGAGTCCTAAGTATCGCTGGGGATTACAGAAAGAATAAAAGGGAACATTCAGGCTGCAGCCCACAGCTTAGAACACAAAGGATCAAGCAAGCATAACAGAAGAAAAGGTGCCAGACAACCAGCAAAAGGATATCGAGCATCCAAAAGAATCAGCCAGTTTATCTTCATATATTTCCATGCAACTGGTACAAAGCAAGATCTAATGTCCAATTGTAATTTAAGACAGAGTCCTGGTGCACTAGTAAAACTTAGCAGAACACCCGTCATGCGTTAGTCTTATTCACCCACATACGCCGTATGCAACAAATTTATCAGAATGCGTTCAACTGCACAAACACAGTTATGTTTAATAAAATAATGGATTCTCGCATGCTAAAAAACGTAAAATATTCCGGACTTGACGGACAATGAAAGAAAAAAAACCTAAAGACGGGCAGTCCCATCCCCACTTCCTCCTTCCTATGACGCCTAAGGGTGCCAAGCCATGATCCTGTTCTAGCAGCTACATGGCCTTGTTCGGTTAAGGGGATTGGAGAGGATTGAACGAGATTTAGAGGGTTCTTAACTTGTAGGGGATTTAATCCCTCCAAATCCACCTCAATCCCCTTCAAATCCACCTCAACCGAACAAGGACTGAAGAGGGGGGCACTGGATTTACCTTCTGGGTGACTGAGTGTCAGGGAGGCAGGTGCCATGGCGCGTGGAGGAGCATGGACAGTGGATTGGTTCATACGCAGATCTACGGAGGCGGCACGATCTGAACCTAAGATAGCGTGAGGTTTGGTCGCCACCGCCTTCGTGGAGAGGGTCGCTGCTTCAACGAATTGGGCGAAGCGAGATGTGGTCGCCGCAGCTGAGCGAGCGGCACGGCCGATCCGCACGAGTCGGGAAGCTGCTGAAGGCATGGTGAAAGATAACGAGGAAGGACCTGGATCTGGATGGTGGCGACCAGTGTCGGCGTTCTCTTTCTATAAGACGAGTCTGGTTAGGGTTTCGGAGTTCGACAACATAGGAAGCGTCTGGAGCAAGGCCGGTGTAAGGATAATGGGCACATTTCTTGGGAAGGGGCCGCGAGGACCAAGCCCAAGAAATTGGCCACTTGGACCGCGGATGTCGCATTCTGTGAGGAATTCACGAGGGCGTCAGGAGCACTGTAGTCCACAGTTTTTCTATAGTTTTGTTTGTTTCTTTTCTATTTCGTTTTTCTTTGTCTGTTTCACGATTTTTCAACGGTTTTCTTCACTTTTCATTTTTATTCCACTGACTTCGGTCTTTTATTTTCCTTTTTCTTTGGTTTCACCAGTTTTCTTCTGTTTTTTCCTTATTTTTTTCTTTCATTTACTTACTTTTTCTAAACAAATAAATATATATATATGTATATATATATATATATATATTTTTAAAATATTTGAAAGTTTTTTCGTACACACCAGGAAGTTTTATGTACATTTA
>NC_057810.1:144438605-144466598 GCF_018294505.1 Triticum aestivum
TTGTATTTGCAATTTTTGAAATGTGCACACTTAAAAAAATAACTACTTTAGTTTTTCATGATATATGTATTACTCCCTCCATTTCATAATTCTAGTCGTGATTTTAGTTCAAATTTGAAGAAAAAGATGACAAGAATTATGGAACAGAGGGAATAGTATTTTTCAAAATATAAACAAAGGTAAAAAGGAAAAGCACGCATTAAATCAGTGGGACTTAGCATGTGGTTACTGGGCCGGCCCATTGTCGCACACGCTTCAAGCGAGACCTTGTTTGGTCCCGCAATAAGCCATACATACTCGCTCCCCTTCAAAATGTTACTCTCATCTCTTCTGGTGAGTTTTGAATGTTGATTCTCATTTTTCGTTAGGTTTCTTTTTGTGGTTTTTTGGAGTTTTCTTAACACCTGTTGGGTTAATCTATGGTCAACATGTGCAATTTGGGGGATGTGGAGGGGTACGTAGGATCGGTATGTTTAGCGATTTTTGGTGGGTGGTCTGCACGTGTCGTTGACTGGATCGTTGGTCGATGATTCGAGAAATGAACATTCTTATCTCTATCCCACATCTCAAGATTTTTCCTTAGATGTCTCTCTCTTTCCAGAAGACTCATGTCACCACCGCTTCATCGCCTTACGCTCCTACTCTCTTCATTCGGAATTACTTGTCTCGAAAATGGATGTATCTAGAACTAAAATACATTTAGATACATCCATTTCTACGACAAGTAATTCCGAATGGAGGGAGTATAAATTAACCCCATTCCTCGTCGAGGCCCCCAACAACAACTACGCTCATCCTCCTTGTTGAATATCTAATTGCATATATTACTTGTGCGTCAAGCCCACCTCATATTCCATGTATAGTTGAGGACGTGGCTACCCTTGTACATCATATATACGTGCCTATGCACCCGATCAATACATTGTGAGTTATGTTGCCAAACTACATGGTATCAGATAGGTTCCAATCCTAGACCTAACTTCTTCCCTTGTGGCATTGCAGGTCCTTGCCGCTATCGCGCCTTCCTTGTCGTAGGTCCTTGCCGCCGCCGCAGGTCCTTATCGTCGACGCTTAACTCGAACTAACCTATCACCCCGCCGCGTTGTTGCCACTTCACCAAAGCCACGCGCGCTGCCCTTCTTTTTCGTTCGCTCGCCTCGATCTCTCCAAGAATCAAAGCCCTGATATGTCTCCGTCGTATATACTTTTCCAAACACTTTTGCTCTTGTTTTGGACTCTAATTTGCATGATTTGAATGAAACTAACCCGGACAGACGCGGTTTTCAACAGAACTATCATGATGTTGTTTTTGTGCAGAAATAAAAGTTCTCGGAATTCGATGAAACTTTTTGGAGTTTTTTATGGAATAAATAAAAAATACTGGAGCGAAGACCCACAAGAGGGGAACCGCCAGTGGCCCACAAGCCACCAGGGTGCGGCCACCCCCTAGGCGCGCCCTGGTGCCTTGTGGGGCCCACGTAGCTCCGCTGATCCTAACCTCAAGCCTATAAATTCAAATTTTGAAGAAAAAAAATAAGAGAAGAAGTTTCATCGCGTTTTACTATATGGAGCCGCCGCCACCTCTTGTTCTTCATCGGGAGGCTAGATCTAGAGTCCGTTCGGGGCTCCGAAGAGGGGGGGATTCGTCGCCATCATCATCACCAACCCTTCTTCATCACCAAGTTCATGATGCTCACCATCGGGTGTGAGTAATTTCTCCGTGGGGTTGCTGGACGGTGATGGGTTGGATGAGATTTATCATGTAATCGGGTTAGTTTTGCTAGGGCTTGATCTCTAGTATCCACTATGTTCTGAGATTGATGTTTCTATGACTTTGCTATACTTAATGCTTGTCACTAGGGTCCGAGTGTCATGATTTCATATCTGAATCCTTTATATTTGTTTGAGTTGTGTCGAATATAGTGTACAAGGTAGGTTACAGTTGGACTTGTAGTTGCATCATGTTTACATAGGATGTGGAGTCGTGTCCTAGTAGGACACTTGTATCCTAGGCCTCTCTTATATAGCGGGGGTAGACACACGATGTAACCTATGCCAACATAGTAGCACCGGAACGTAGGGGAAGCCAGCGACATGTGCCGGTGTCCAGGGCGATCGGGTGCGGTATTATGACGATGTCGCGGGGAGGAGCGCCCGTAGTCAGGCCCCGGGGATGTAGCCATATCGGTGAACCTCGATAACAAATCTCAGTGTCGTGCTCGTGTGATTGCTTGGTCTTTGGATGATCGACGGTGGCCTCGGATTTATTCTAACAAGTGATATCATGAGCAAGGTTGAAGAGGTCCGGGACGCAGTCGGGTTGATCTAGAGGCGAAGATATCATGGAAAAATCTATCGTCGGCGAGATCGGAAGAAACGACACGGTGTCACGATCGCGTGGAACAACCCCGAGTGGATACGTACATGGAGTCTGCGAGGTTGGGACGTGGCCTACGGCAATGCGGCAACGCAGCTGGGCCAAACAGGTGCGGTCCAGCAGGGACGCGAGCAGGCAGCCCAAGCGGCGAAAGGATGCGTGCAAGGACGGCTGAGCGTCGACTCGATTGGTCATGGCGTGCAGATTTTAGCGATATGTGGTGCAATCGGAAACAGCAAGAAAGGCATCATGGCAGATTTTTTTTGGATGAAAAGAGGACCGAGTCCTCATGCGACACGGACGGGGGCAGTCAGATCGAATCGAGCAAAGAGAAAATCAGCATTGGTTCGTGCCTAGCAGGTAGAATATCGAAGCAGCAGTCCAAAAGAGTTGTGGTGAAGCATCAAGTGCCAGTACAGGAGCTCTCGTGAGTAGCAAGATTCAATTAATCTTTGATCCGGTGTTTCTGCTGCTTGCACACGAGAAGTGTACCAGGGAAGTTTGTGCTTTGCTAAGTGCACCCGGATTGCAGGGCATCGTATTTGGAAGCTTGGATATATTTTTTTCACATGGTCAGCCATACAAAGAATCATGATGCCAACGGGTACCTGGTTTGAGGTGGAGAAGTTTAATGGAACTGAAAACCTTGGGTTATGGCAGACATGGGTGAAAGATTATTGGCGCGACAAGGATGCTTGAAGGAGTTGTGAAAAGTCATGATAGCTATGAAGGAATTATCATGTGATGGATGGAAATTCATGGAAGATGATTTTGGGAGCCTCAAGTGTGTCATACAGTCAAACGAGTTCGGCTGGGTCGGACTTGAAGGAAATATGCCCTAGAGGCAATAATAAAGTTATTATTTATTTCCTCATATCATGATAAATGTTTATTATTCATGCTAGAATTGTATTAACCGGAAACATGATACATGTGTGAATACATAGACAAACCTATAGTCACTAGTATGCCTCTACTTGACTAGCTCATTAATCAAAGATGGTTATGTTTCCTAACCATAGACATGTGTTGTCATTTGATTAGTGGGATCACATCATTAGAAGAATGATGTGATTGACACGACCCATTCCGTTGGCCTAGCACTTGATCGTTTAGTATACTGCTATTGCTTTCTTCATGACTTATACATGTTCCTGTAACTATGAGAATTATGCAACTCCCGTTTACCGGAGGAACACTTTGGGTACTACCAAACGTCACAACGTAACTGGGTGATTATAAAGGAGTACTACAGGTGTCTCCGAAGGTACATGTTGAGTTGGCGTATTTCGAAATTAGGTTTTGTCACTCCGATTGTCGGAGAGGTATCTCTGGGCCCTCTCGGTAATGCACATCATTATAAGCCTTGCAAGTAATGTGACCAATGAGTTGGTTACGAGATGATGCATTACAGAACGAGTAAAGAGACTTGCCGGTAACGAGATTGAACTAGGTATTGGATACCGACGATCAAATCTCGGGCAAGTAACATACCGATGACAAAGGGAACAACGTATGTTGTTATGCGGTTTGACCGATAAAGATCTTCGTAGAATATGTAGGAACCAATATGGGCATCCAGGTCCCGCTGTTGGTTATTGACCGAGAATAGTTCTAGGTCATGTCTACATAGTTCTCGAACCCGTAGGGTCCGCACGCTTAACGTTACGATGACAGTTTTATTATGAGTTTATAAGTTTTGATGTACCGAAGTTTGTTCGGAGTCCCGGATGTGATCACGGACATGACGAGGAGTCTCGAAATGGTCGAGACATAAAGATCGATATATTGGAAGCCTATATTTGGACATCGGAATCGTTCCGGGTGAAATCGGCATTTTACCGGAGTACCGGGAGGTTACCGGAACCCCCCGGGGGGTTATTGGGCCTACATGAGCCTCGAGGGAGAAGAGGGAAGGAGCCAGGAAGGGGCCGCACGCCCCTCCCCCTCCTAGTCTGAATAGGACAAGGGAAGGGCGGCGGCGGCCCCCCTTTCCTTCCCCTCTTCCTCCTCTTTCCCCCCTTCTCCTACTCCTACTTGGAAAGAAGGGAGTCCTACTCTCGGTGGGAGTAGGACTCCCCCCTTGGCGCGCCCTCCTTGGCCGGCCGCCTCCTCCCCCCTGGCTCCTTTATATACGGGGGCGGGGGGGCACCCCATAGACACAAGTTGATTTATGGATCGTTCCTTAGCCGTGTGCGGTGCCCCCCTCCACCATATTCCACCTCGGTCATATCGTCGCGGAGTTTAGGCGAAGCCCTGCGTCGGTAGAGCATCATCATCGTCACCACGCCGTCATGCTGACGGAACTCATCTCCGGAGCTTTGCTGGATCGGAGCACGGAAATCGTCATCGAGCTGAACGTGTGCTGAACTCGGAGGCCCCGTACGTTCGGTGCTTGGATCGGTCGGATCGTGAAGACGTACGACTACATCAACTGCATTGTGCTAACGCTTCCGCTTACGGTTTACGAGGGTACGTGGACGAACACTCTCCCCTCTCGTTGTTATGCCATCACCATGATCTTGCGTGTGCGTAGGAATTTTTTTGAAATTACTACGTTTCCCAACAGGACTAGGTAGTCTGACGGATCGACGTGAGTCGGTTGGAACAGAAGATGGTGGTGGGATCAGCGACAACGACATAGGAGCGTGATGCTGATGGTGACCGACTTCTGGGCATGGAAACACGTGGCGCAGGCCCCAAGGGCTTGTGTGGCTTTGACAAGACTATGGCGTGGGATTGATTCAAGGTGGTGTATACACGGAGCTTGAAGTCGATGAGGCGCAGGGGTGGACTGATCATCTACCGTGGAGTCATGTTGAAGGTGGAGCTGGATTGAGGGGCTACGGCGTAAGTCGACGGGGTCGAAGCCTATTCAGCAGGCGAAAAAAAGCGAGGGACACGTAGTTCGGACTGGAGCCCAGTGGTCTGATGGAAGCGTGAAACTCGTCATCGGTCGGTGATGATCGGTGGTACTCTGTAGTGGAGGTTGGGTGGTGTGGGTTCACGACCCTTGAGACTCGACCAGGACAATGGAGGCTCGACGCGGTAATAGCGGCGATGCGTGCGGTATGCACGGGCATGGAGACGGGCCAGGGCTCTGGTGGTCATACATGTGGTGAGACAACTGCGAATTTGACTCGGGATGACTACAAGCAATGGTGAAATTCCTTCAAGTTTCAGACAGGCGGTCAAGAAAGGAGCGGTGATGTTGAGTTCAGGTAACTCTTATGTGTGACACCCAATATGTGAGTTGTTCCCTTTCACGCAGGTCAGCGATCAGTGTGTGATGGCGTTGGACTGATACTCTAGAAGTTGGGAGCGCAAACTAGAGTAATGTGGAACTTAATTTCGCTCGAGTGTTGACTGTGGTCAAGAAAAGAAGGGACTACAAGTTGCAGGTGGAGTCACATGGAGTCTTTGGAGTAGCAGCGGTGCTCATGGGATAAACTCAAGTCCAATGTACATGGAAGTTTGACGCATGGACGAACTCAAGGTGGTGGAGAATATTCGCCAAGGTGGAGTTTGTTAGAGTTGTGTCGAATATACTGTAAAAGGTAGGTTACAGTTGAACTTGTAGTTGCATCGTGTTTACATAGGATGTGGAGTCGTGTCCTAGTAGGACACTTGTATCCTAGGCCTCTCTTATACAGCGGGGGTAGACACACGATGTAACCTATGCCAACATAGTAGCACCGGAACGCAGGGGAAGCTGGCGGCATGTGCCGGTGTCCAGGGCGACGGGGTGCGGTATTGTGACGGTGTCACAGGGAGGAGCGCCCGTAGTCAGGCCCCGGGGATGTAGCCATATCGGTGAACCTCGTTAACAAATCTCGGTGTCGTGCTCGTGTGATTCACTACTAGGGAAAACCCTAGCAGTAGCGCGTGTTTTGTGCCCACTAGTAGCGCGGGTGGTCGCGCTACTAATAAGGCGCTACAGCTATTGCTTAGCAGTAACGCGTGCCATCACGCGCTACTGCTAGGACAAATAGCTGCAGCGCTTGTTCACTACCGCGCTACTGCTAAGGTATCTACTTGCAGCGTGTTTTCTTTCCATCGCTACTAGTATTTTTTTATTTTTTTTTATTTTTAGTGTATTTATGCGCCATCATACAAATATTGGTACAATACCAGCTGTTATGAGGTTTACATCATTATGTCCATAACAGTGTATTAAATGAAGGTGGATTAGGTTCAAGTGGAGGCAATATGTGGTGCATGTCAAAAGTATACTACTAATCCAAACTTGATCTAGTTTGGACTAGTAGTACTTTCGATGTGCACAACATGTTGCCTCCACTTGAATCTAATCCGCCAGCACAAGCTATTTAATCATCATCATAGTCATTACCACCAACAGTATTTATTTAATCAGCACTAACACTAGCTAATAATAATCATCATAGTCATTACCACCAACACTAGCTATTTTATCATCATAGTAATAGTGTAGCACATCATCATCCTCAAACTCATTTCTAGCTAGCTAATCACTCCTGCTGCTCTCTCTTAGGTAAAATAACATAAAACATATATAGCTCTCCTCCTCGATCAAACTGGATCATGCAGATGAACCTGTCTCCTAATCGTGGGTAGTGCATCTGTTTGCTGCCCCCTAGTACTTCTCTGCGCTCTCCCATCACATATTTGGTCCAGTCTTGCACTATTAAGCATCCGTCGCTAATCTTGAATGCACTAAAGTAATCTGTAGGATATCTTGGCCGTAAGCTGATAATACTCATGGTACCTTTAGTCTCGATCCCATAAGGCACAACATTCATTGGGAGTCCCTGTTGAAGAACATCGTACGGTAACATACTTAGCAATGAAGTTTAGCTTCAAAAATAATGTATGGAAAAGATGCACCTATGACAAATAGTAAAAATCTTACCATCCTTCCTAAATAGATGTGACCGTAGTTCATTACGAACACTATTGGTCGCACATTTTTAGTACTAACATTTGTAAATGCAGGAAGAAAATTTGTCTTGACAGTATCAAGATCCTCAAGCCATGAAACATAATGACTGAGCTCCTCGTAGTTGAGTTCAGCCCCAGGACAGTATACGGTCCTGTCTACAAAGCGTTGGACATGTTTGCTTGCACGGAAATAAGCTGACAATACAAATTAGTTGTCAACTATTTTTGAATAAACAATATCAAAGACATAAATATGGTTGAGAAACTTACATAACGGTATAACTGAAGGCATTTGCACATCGACCCAGATGTCGGTATTACCTCCAATATCATCTTCCGGACGAATATCAAAGGTGATAACCATATCAGGCTCAAATGCATAAGTCTTGCATAGTGCTCGCCATGTTTTACATCCAAAATAGGTGTAGTCGTCTGAATTTTATAACTTCGCATGGAAAATATAACCATGCTCGGTCTTCAAGTAAACTTTCTTTTCCTCCATACCATGACTGAAACCTATCTTATCCAATACAAAAACTCTTGCATGGCAGGGGATACGCTAGTAGAATAGTAAAAAAATATAAGTTGAAGCAAATGAAGCAGATGTCATGCTTAATTACGAAAAAAAGACTTGTCGTTGTGACTTACTGTATCCACTTCGAAGTTCTCGTCCAGCTTGATGCTGAAGCGCATATCATCATCTAGGAAGATTCCGTCGCATAGGCCGCGCTCGTCTTTGCAGTATTTGCAAATACCGAAATCCTTCTCGTCGTCAGACATTTCCTATGTTCATAGTTAAAACATTAATTGAAAATCGATCAAAGACAACTACCAAGATACTCAACACACAAATACGGGGCACTCGATATTTCCTACATATTCTAGCACAAGTCATGCCAAAATTCACGGAAAAATCCGGCATGGCCTTTGCTAAAATAGGACATATCGAGCGCCTGAAATTTGCCGGAACGGAAATGAATCAACACTCCGGCAAAACATAGGCCACTCGAAGGTGTAACCTGCAAACATGACCGGCCACTTGGATATTGAGCAACACAAGATATACATTTCAAAATATCTTATAGGACTCAAATTAGCATGCATTCAATAAGCAAAAGTAGATCATCTCATGCGCCAGTACATCGTCGAATATTATCACTAATACATTACGAATAGTGTCATACATATAACATCACTAATACAACTAAAACTCTAGCACACGACGGGTATCGGCGCGGGCGGTGGACACCCACAGAGAAGGCACCATCACGGGATCATAGCTCCAGTGAGATCCCCGGAGAACCTGCCAGGTATTGGAGAACGACCTATGCTCCAACGCAAACAAGTAGCGACGGACGTGCGCGTCCTCCTCACTGACACGGTGACGCACCACCTCCGCGGAGTCCTCGAGCCTCTGGATCGTCACTGGCCCACGCGACCGCCACCAAAGAAGGTTCGGGTCAACGACAGGCTGGCTCCTCACCAACCTGCGCCCCCCGGTAGGTAGCGCCTCCCAGTACCACCCCGGTGGAGCCCAGTCCCAGACATGGCCGATCTGGTCAAGCAGGTATCGTCCTCCGCCGACTCGACGACGAGGATGTGGGATAGGCATCGTCCACGTCGAGGCGGGAAAAATGCTTTAACTAAAAAATCACCTAATTAGTACCTAGTTCTTACTAACTAGTTCTTACTAACTAAATAGAAGAAGGTCAAATTTTACTCGTTTTATTATGCATTACACTAGTGTTTATTCATCATCTAAGAAAACATCACCTAAGAAAAAATCCCAGCCGCATCTGTATCCAATTCATTTCCACCCATAGATGAACCCTAACTATTTGATGCAACTAAAATTTGAAGAACCCTATCTAGGCAGAGGTAGGGGAGGGGGAGGAGCATGCGTCCTCACCTCGATTGGGTGCCTGCGGCGAGAGAGGGGCAGGCAGCGTCGAGGTCGGGCTTGGGGCGGCGTCCGGGGCGGCGTTGAGGTCGGGGGCGGCGTCCGGGGCGGCGTTGAGGTCGGGGGCGGGGGCGGCGTTGAATCCGGGGTCGGGGGCGGCGTAGAGGGTGTGCGGAGAGCGCGCGGCGACCGATGGGCGACGACGGCGGTGAGAGCGGAGGAGTTCAATTTGGGGGAAGTGGCCGTGGGGAAGGACGAACGCGGTGGTTAAGTCAGAAGTAGCAGTAGCGTGTTCCTGAAAGCACGCTGCTGCTACATTAGCTACAGCACGTTCTGCGATACGCGCTACTGCAACAACTTTCTCCTTTTTTTCCCTTTTTCACTTATTTTTCTGCACATTTTATTTTTTTCCTTTCACCTTCTTCTATTTCTTTCATTTTCAATTACCTTTCTATTTGCTTTTCATTTAATTTCATATCCTTTAGTAGTAGCGAGTTTAGAGCAAAACGCGCTGCTACAAAGAAAGTAGCAGTAGCGCGGTTCCATGTAGATCGCTACTACTATGTGTACCATATCAGCTAAGCCGTGAGAATTTTAGTAGTAACGTGTATTCAGCGAGACGCGCTACTGCTACGACATTATCTACAGCGCGGTTTCGGCAGGCTCGCTGCTGCTATTTAGCACCAGCGTGCTTCTTTGACACACGCTACTGCTAAAGTTCTGCGTATAAGGTTTTTCCTAGTAGTGATTGCTTGGTCCTCGGATGATTGACGGTCGCCTCGGATTTATTCTAACAATATTTTCATGAATATATTTGTGTTCTTGATCCTATCTTGCAAGTTATACGCACATATTACGTGTTATGATCCGCATACCCTAAGGTGATAATAATTGGGATTCTTTTCAGTGATTACCGTAATTTGAGGAGTTCATGTATTCACTATGTGTTAATGCTTTGTTCCGGTTCTCTATTAAAAGGAGGCCTTAATATCCCTTAGTTTCCTTATGGACTCAGCTGCCACGAGAGGTAGGACAAAAGATGCCATGCAAGTTCTTATTACAAGCATGTATGATTATATACGGAATACATGCCTACATTACATTGATAAATTAGAGTTAGTTCTGTGTCGCTCTAGGTTGTGACTGTCACATGATGAATGTCATCCAACATAATTATCCATCACTGATCCAATGCCTATGGATTCCGCATACTGATCTTGCTAAGTTACTATTGTTGTTGCTGTTGTTACAATCACTATAAACTATTACCATTACTGTTACTGTTGCTAATTCTACTACCGCTATTAAGCTATCATACTAATGTGATATTGATCACTCTGCTGCAGATATTCCAGGTGTGATCTTTAAGAAAAAAATATGTGTTCTTGATCTGTTCTTGATCTGTTCCCTCCGTTCCTAAATATTTGTCTTTCTAGAGATTTCAACAAGTGACTACATACGGAGCAGATGAGTGAATTTACACTCTAAAATATGTCTATATTGGTAGTCCATTTGAAATAACTAGAAAGACAAATATTTAGGAACGGAGGGAGTATTAATGATCTGTTATAGGTTGATGTCTAGCATATATTTCCATCCCGTAGCTTCACCCATCACCATCAGCGGGTTGTGTTTTTCCATTCCGTAGCTTCACCAATCACCATCAAAAATTTGGTTGTCTGTGTAGCCAATTTCCCATCATCTATCATGTATTGAGTGCGCGACTAGAATCGGAAGCCCACTGACTTGAGACTATTCAAACCAGAATGTTATTAATCTCTAGTCTGCGATTTGTTCGTCTATATGCGCCGATTGCTTTTATTAGTGGATGACTAGTGGAGTATAATTGGTAGTATGTCCTTTGTATTTTTATGATGTGTTCTTGATCTGTCTAGTTAGGTAACTAGGCAAATAGATGAATTAGGTTGGCTGGTCACAAAAAGGAAGGAAGGTGTCTTGTTCAATGCATGTTCCTGTTGTCAATTGGACCATCTTCTTTAGCTTTTTTATGTGAAAGCATATCCTGATACTTGGAACTTTGCATGACCAGTAGATCGACGGTGATATCCACATGCATATCAACTAGATATGGGTTGACTGTACCTGTAGTTTTCCGATATGCAATTTTACTTGGATCAATAGAACCTCTACAAAACTATGTTTTTCATGTTTCTGATGCGAACTTGCACGCGTATTTATGTTGTCAGTTGTATATGACTTAATTAGGCTTCTGATGTGCAAGTCTATTTGGACCCATTGTACCTTTGCATGACCAATTGCATGTTAAGTTGATGTAATTTGTTCGGTAGACAGCATGGAAATATGCCCTAACTTTGCTGAAAGTTAAGGTTGTCTTGACTCTTGACTAGGTGCAATTAAGAACTGGACGCGCTTTATGACTGATGGTCATGCTAGTATGCACATTGACCAGACATGATTCTGATCAGAATAATCATCATTGCATTAATTCCTCTATCTACAATTAATACAATCACCGTTTATTATCTTTCATCTAAACAGCAGATGTTTGTTTCGTCATCCTGAAATCTAGTTTTTTGTTTTGTACTACTACCAATTATTAGGAAAGAAAATCGTACGAACCTTAAATAGGTATATTTTCCTTATGCTTATATATTGTATTGTACTTTTCAGTTATGGCTCGACTTCCCTTTAAGTGTGAGGCGTGGAAGGAGAAATGCAATATTTTGAATCTGACCAGTTCCATTATGCTTGTATACTATTATGTGTGGTTCATGTTTGCATTAGCTTACAGGAGAAAATGTTGGCAAACAGAAAGGAGAATTAAAATTAGAGAGTTCACGGGAGAGTACTTGTTTTGGCTAATTGGTGAGAGCGACACTATGTGTATAAGTCAACTTCGTATGGATAGGAGAACATTCCATATATTATGTGAGATGGTGAGAGATATTGGTGGTCTAAAGGGTACAAGGAATACCTCATTAGAGGAGATAGTGGCGTCATTCTTGTATGTATTATCACACCATCTCAAAAGTAGGACAGTAGGAAAATTCTTCTATCGAAGCCCTGAGCCAATTAGTAGAAACTTCAATGCTTGTCTTCTAGCTGTCTTGGAGCTGCACCATCTTGAAACTTCAATGGTTCGTGATCTAACTAGCTAGGTTGCTGAAATCAATGAACTGTAACAAGGTGCAAATGTTTAGCAACTCATGTGTGACCACATTTTTCTAATATGTGATATCTAGACTACCATATAAATCTGTATGATAGTTGATAAATTATGCCCCTATGTTACACCACTGATTTATAACACATTTTGTTATTCTTGATTGAACTTATTTGTAAACCTTGGGGGTTGATAGCATCCTGACATTATCACCATGAGTGGCTCAAGTGAACTAAAATTTCACTAGTACGGAGCGGCGTATATAAGTAAGAGTGGTTATTTGCAGTATATATAAGCCAAACTTGTAGTGACATACTGCTATGGTGTTTTTGGCTGGTCATATATAAGCCAAACTTGTGCTGAAGTTTTTTTCCTTATATCTAACTCCTGCTTATTGGCTCCTCATTGGCAGATGAAAGAAAGAAGCAAGGTTGATGGGAAAGAAGGTCCTTCTCCAATAATGGTGTGTACAAAACCCACCTCATTTTACTATTGTTACATATTTGTCAAAAGTGTTGAAAAGCATGGAGTAGATCTCATCCTTTCCACCATATTTTAGTATATGTTCTTGCGGTAACCATTGTAGTCTGTGTTAGCTAAGAGAGTGCTTTTCATTTGATTGGTCTTGCAGTATACATCATTTTTCTTTTGTTATCTTTGTCAAAGTGTCTCCAGAAGGCGCTGAGCTTGGGGGCCCAGGAGCGAGCTGATGCGTCTTCGCCCTTGCAGCAGCAAAGCCAGGGGCCGGAGGATGCTGTGCTGCCTTTCCAGCCACAACCCCAGCCTGCCGGGGTGTGCGATGGGGTTACAGGAGACCAGACGCAGCCGCTGGAGGATGGACCTACGGCTCCTGCGGCTACGACTCAAGGTGCTCGCGTGGATGTTGCTGCTGCTGTTGGTGTTCAGCGGCATGCTCACGGCATTGCGGGAGTCCAGCGTTGGAGGAGGCTTTACCGTTAAGAGCAGGAAGAGAAAGACATGGTGCAATTTGCATGTGTCAAACATGCGATTTTTGGTGTTCCCACTCCACCGAATAGTGGCAGCGAGCTCTCCAGCTGCAAGGCGGCTTTTGCTGCCATGCTTGAAAGCACGGCGGGAAGCAAGAGGCGCGCTGCTGATGACCAAGATCTGATTCTCAACATGAACAACACGAGTACGTAAAGTCTAGAGGTTAGGGATGATATGGATATGAGTGTGTCATGTAAAAGAGTGTGTGTTGAGAGAGTTGAAACTATAGTAGGCATAGATGGGTCTACTGTACATGTTACTGAGGAAGTTGATGGTGGTGAGGAAGAGGTCCAGGATAGGAGGAGAGAATCTGTGGGGGATGGGAAAGATGTAGGAGATAATACCAAGGAAGCTACCGGCCCTAAGGCTGCCGGTCAACTGACGGGCGCGATGAATGTCGCCCGTCAGAAGCCATGAAAATGATTTGCTGGAACTATTGAGGTTTGGGTCAACCTCGGACAGTCCAAGAGCTGGTGTGCCTCACAAAGACACATCGACCCAATGTTATCTTTCTTTCTGAAACAAGGCAAAATAAAGAGTATGTTGGGAGTTTGCGTTATCGCCTTGGTATGAAAAATGTATTTACTGTTTCTATTCCAGGAAAAGGAGGTGGCTTAGTGGTTTTTTGGGACGACCTTTATACCTTGGAGTTGAACAAATATGGAGATCATTTTATTGACATGTACATCAACAATGGTGCTGAAACTAAATGGAGAAGCACTTTTGTGTATGGGGAACCAAAGGCGAACCAAAGGTATGTTATGTGGGAGCAACTAATGCGAATTAAACCGCTTGGGGCTGGACCATGGTTTATGGCTGGAGATTTTAATGAGGCTATGTGGCAGAATGAGCATTTTTCTTGGGTAAAGCGGTCTCCTAAACTGTTGGCTAATTTTCGTGAAATTCTGTCTGAGTGCAATTTATTTGATTTGGGCTTTCATGGAGTTCCTTGGACTTATAATAATAAGCAGCATGGCAATAAAAACGTGAAGGTGCGGCTTGATCGAGCGGTGGTGTGCCCACAATGGTCGTCTATGTTTCCGGACTGCAAGGTCTCACATATTCTTAGCTCCAGGTCAGATCATTGTCCTATTCTTATTGAAATGTGAAGGAAAATATGCCCTAGAGGCAATAATAAAGTTATTATTTATTTCCTTATATCATGATAAATGTTTATTATTCATGCTAGAATTGTATTAACTGGAAACATAATACATGTGTGAATACATAGACAAACATAGTGTCACTAGTATGCCTCTACTTGACTAGCTCGTTTATCAAAGATGGTTATGTTTCCTAGCCATGGACAAAAGAGTTGTCATTTGATTAACGGGATCACATCATTAGGAGAATGATGTGATTGACTTGACCCATTCCATTATCTTAGCACTTGATCGTTTAGTATGTTGCTATTGCTTTCTTCATGACTTATGCATGTTCCTATGACTATGAGATTATGCAACTCCCGTTTACCGGAGGAACACTTTGTGTGCTACCAAACGTCACAACGTAACTGGGTGATTATAAAGGAGCTCTACAGGTGTCTCCGAAGGTACATGTTGGGTTGGCGTATTTCGAGATTAGGATTTGTCACTCTGATTGTCGG
Organism: Triticum aestivum; assembly: GCF_018294505.1. NCBI lineage: Eukaryota > Viridiplantae > Streptophyta > Magnoliopsida > Poales > Poaceae > Triticum > Triticum aestivum. Next base: position 144,453,562 of record NC_057810.1, read on the forward strand.
AGAGGTATCTCTGGGCCCTCTCGGTAATGCACATCACTATAAGCCTTACAAGCAATGTAACTAATGAGTTAGTTACGGAATGATGCATTACGTAACGAGTAAAGAGACTTGCCGGTAATGAGATTGAACTAGGTATTGGATACCGACGATCGAATCTCGGGCAAGTAACATACCGATGACAAAGGGAACAACGTATGTTGTTATGCGGTTTGACCGATAAAGATCTTCGTAGAATATGTGGGAGCCAATATGAGCATCCAGGTTCTGCTATTGGTTATTGACCGGAAACGTGTCTCGGTCATGTCTACATTGTTCTCGAACCCGTAGGGTCCGCACGCTTAAGGTTTCGATGGCAGTTATATTATGAGTTTATGAGTTTTGATGTACCGAAGGAGTTCGGAGTCCCGGATGAGATCGGAGACATGACGATGAGTCCCGAAATGGTCGAGACGTAAAGATCGATATATTGGACGACTATATTCGGACTTCGGAAAGGTTCCGAATGATTTGGGTATTTTTCGGAGTACCGGAGAGTTACGGGAATTCGCCGGGGAGTATATGGGCCTTATTGGGCCATACGGGAATAGAGGAGAGAGGCCAAAAGGAAGGAGGCCTGCTCCCCCCCCCTCTGGTCCGAATTGGACAAGGGGCGCAGCCCCCCTTTCCTTCTTCCTCTCCCCCTCTTTCCCCTTCTCCTACTCCAACAAGGAAGGAGGGAGTCTTACTCCCGGTGGGAGTAGGACTCCCCTTGGCGCGCCCCCTCCTAGGCCGGCCGCCCCCTCCCCCCTTGCTCCTTTATATACGGGGGCAGGGGGGCACCTCTAGGCACAACAACAACAATTGATCCCTTGGATCTTTTAGCCGTGTGCGGTGCCCCCCTCCACCATAGTCCACCTCGATGATATCGTAGCGGTGCTTAGGCGAAGCCCTGCGACGGTAGAACATCAAGATCATCACCACGCCGTCATGCTGACGGTACTCTCCCTCGACACTCGGCTAGATCGGAGTTCGAGGGATCGAGCTGAACGTGTGCTAGAACTCGGAGGTGCCGTAGTTTCAGTGCTTGATCGGTCAGGCCGTGAAGACGTACGACTACATCAACCGCGTTGTTCTAACGCTTCCGCTTTCGATCTACAAGGGTACGTGGACACACTCTCCCCTCTCGTTGCTAAGCATCACCATGATCTTGCATGTGCGTAGGAATTTTTTTGAAATTACTATGTTCCCCAACAGTGGCATCCGAGCCAGGTTTTATGCGTAGATATCATATGCACGAGTAGAACACAAGTGAGCTATGGGCGATACAAGTCATACTGCTTACCAGCATGTCATACTTTGGTTCAGCGGTATTGTGAGATGAAGCGGCCTGGACCGACATTACGCGTACGCTTACGCGAGACTGGTTTCACCGTTACGAGCACTTGTGCTTAAAGGTGGCTGGCGGGTGTCTGTCTCTCTCACTTTAGCTGAATCGAGTGTAGCTATGCCCGGTCCTTGCGAAGGTTAAAACAACACTAACTTGACGAACTATCGTTGTGGTTTTGATGCGTAGGTAAGAATGGTTCTTGCTCAGCCCGTAGCAGCCACGTAAAATTTGCAACAACAAAGTAGAGGACGTCTAACTTATTTTTGCAGGGCATGTTGTGATGTGATATGGTCAAGACGTGATGCTATATTTTATTGTATGAGATGATCATGTTTTATAACCGAAGTTATCGGCAACTGGCAGGAGCCATATGGTTGTCGCTTTATTGTATGAAATGCAAACGCCCTGTAATTGCTTTACTTTATCACTAAGCGGTAGCGATAGTCGTAGAAGCAATAAATGGCATAACGACAACGATGCTACGATGGAGATCCAGGTGTCGCGCCGGTGACGATGGTGATCACGACGGTGCTTCGGAGATGGAGATCACAAGCACAAGATGATGATGGCCATATCATATCACTTATATTGATTGCATGTGATGTTTATCCTTTATGCATCTTATCTTGCTTTGATTGACGGTAGCATTTTAAGATGATCTCTCACTAAAAATTATCAAGAAGTGTTCTCCCTGAATATGCACCATTGCGAAAGTTCTTCGTGCTAAGACACCACGTGATGATCGGGTGTGATAGGCTCTACGTTCAAATACAATGGGTGCAAAACAGTTGCACACGCGGAATACTCAGGTTAAACTTGACGAGCCTAGCATATAACAGATATGGCCTCGGAACACGGAGACCGAGGTCGAACGTGAATCATATAGTAGATATGATCAACATAGTGATGTTCACCATTGAAACTACTCCATCTCACGTGATGATCGGACATGGTTTAGTTGATTTGGATCACGTGATCACTTAGATGACTAGAGAGATGTCTGTCTAAGTGGGAGTTCTTAAGTAATATGATTAATTGAACTTAAATTTATCATGAACTTAGTCCTGGTAGTATTTTGCAAATTATGTTGTAGATCAATAGCTTGTGTTGTTGCTTTCATATGTTTATTTTGATATGTTCCTAGAGAAAATTGTGTTGAAAGATGTTAGTAGCAATGATGCGGATTGGATCCGTGATCTGAGGTTTATCCTCATTGCTGCACAGAAGAATTATGTCCTTAATGCACCGCTAGGTGACAGACCTATTGCAGGAGCAGATGCAGACATTATGAATGTTTGGCTAGCTCAATATGATGACTACTTGATAGTTTAGTGCACCATGCTTAACGGCTTAGAATCGGGACTTCAAAGACGTTTTGAACGTCATGGACCATATGAGATGTTCTAGGAATTGAAGTTAATATTTCAAGCAAATACCCGAGTTGAGAGATATGAAGTCTCTAACGAGTTCTATAGCTAAAACATGGAGGAGAATCGCTCAACTAGTGAGCATGTGCTCAGATTGTCTGGGTACTTCAATCGCTTGAATCAAGTGGGAGTTAATCTTCCAGATAAGATAGTGATTGACAGAATTCTCTAGTCACCATCACTAAGTTACTAGAACTTCGTGATGAACTATAGTATGCAAGGGATAACGAAAACGATTCCGGAGCTCTTCGTGATGTTGAAATCGACGAAGGTAGAAATCAAGAAAGAGCATCAAGTGTTGATGATTGACAAGACCACTAGTTTCAAGAGAAGGGCAAAGGGAAAGAAAGGGAAACTTCAAGAAGAATGGCAAACAAGTTGTCACTCCCGTGAAGAAGCCCAAAGCTGGACCAAAGCCTGAAATTGAGTGCTTACACTGCAAAAGAAATGGTCACTGGAAGCGGAAATGCCCTGAATATTTGGTGGATAAGAAGGATGGCAAAGTGAACAAGGATATATTTGATATACAGGTTATTGATGTGTGCCTTACTAGTGTTTATAGTAGCCCCTGAGTATTTGATACTTGTTCGGTTGCTAAGATTAGTAACTCGAAACAGGAGTTACAGAATAAACAGAGACTAGTTGAAGGAGAAGTGACGATGAGTGTTGGAAGTAGTTCCAAGATTGACATGATCATCATCGCACACTCCCTATACTTTCGGGATTAGTGTTAAACCTAAATAAATGTTATTTGGCGTTTGCTTTGAGCATGAATATGATTTGATCATGTTTATTGCAATACGGTTATTCATTTAAAGTCAGAGAATAATTGTTGTTCTGTTTACATAAATAAAACCTTCAAACGGTCATACACCCAATGAAAATAGTTTGTTGGATCTCGATCGTAGTGATACACATATTCATGATATTGATGCCAAAAGATGCAAAGTTAATAATGATAGTGCAACTTATTTGTGGCACTGCCATTTGGGTCATATCGGTGTAAAGCGCATGAAGAAACTCCATAAAGATGGATTTTCGGAATCACTTGGTTATGAATCATTTGATGCTTGCGAACCGTGCCTTTTGGGTAAGATGACTAAAACTCCGTTCTCCGGAACAATGGAATGAGCTACTGACTTATTGAAAATAATACATACCGATGTATGCGATCCAATGAGTGTTGATGCTCGTGGCAAGTATCGTTATTTTCTGACCTTCACAAGATGATTTGAGCAGATATGGGTATATCTACTTGATGAAACATAAGTCTGAAATAGTTGAAAGGTTCAAAGAATTTCAAAGTGAAGTGGAGAATCATCGTAACAAGAAAATAAAGTTTTTGCAATTTGATCGCGGAGACAAATATTTGAGTTATGAGTTTGGTCTTCAATTAAAACAATGTGGAATAGTTTCACAAACTCATGCCACCTGGAACACCACAGCTTAATGGTGTGTCCGAACGTCATATCAGTACTTTATTGGATATAGTGCAATCTATGATGTCTCTTACCGATTTACCACTATTGTTTTGGGATTATGCATTAGAGACAGCTGCATTCACGTTAAAAGGGCACCATCTAAATCCGTTGAGACGACACCATATGAACTGTGGTTTAGCAAGAAACCCAAGTTGTCGTTTCTTAAAGTTTGGGGCTGCTATGCTTATGTGAAAAAAGTTTCATCCTGATAAGCTCAAACCCAAATTGGAGAAGTGCGTCTTCATAGAAATACCCAAAGGAAACTGTTGGATACACCTTCTATCACAGATCCGAAGGCAAGATATTCGTTGCTAAAAATGGATCCTTTCTAGAGAAGGAGTTTCTCTCGAAAGAAGTGAGTGGGAGGAAAGTAGAACTTGATGAGGTAACTATACCTTCTCCCGAATTGGAAAATAGTTCATCACTGAAATCAGTTCCAGTGATTCCTACACCAATTAGTGAGGAAGCTAATGATGATGATCATGAAACTCCTGATCAAGTTACTACAGAACCTCGTAGATCTTCCAAAGTACGGTCCGCACCAGAGTGGTATGGTAATCCTGTTCTGGAAGTCATGTTACTAGACCATGATAAACCTACGAACTATGAGGAAGCGATGATGAGCCCAGATTCTGCGAAATGGCTTGAGGCCATGAAATCTGAGATGGGATCCATGTATAAGAACAAAGTATGGACTTTGATTGACTTGCCCGTTGATCGGTGAGTCATTAAGATTAAATGGATCTTCAAGAGGAAGACGGACGCTGATAGTAGTGTTACTATCTACAAAGCTAGACTTGTTGAAAAAGGTTTTTGACAAAGTTCAATGTGTTGAATACAATGAGATTTTCTCACTCATATCGATGCTTAAAAGTCTGTCCGAATCATGTTAGCAATTGCCACATTTTATGAAATCTGGCAAAAGGATGTCAAAACTGCTTTCCTTAATGAATTTATTAAAGAAGAGTTGTATATGATGCAACCAGAAGGTTTTGTCAATCCTAAAGGTGCTAACAAAGTGTGCAAGCTCCAGCGATCCATTTATGGACTGGTGCAAGCCTCTCGGAGTTGGAATATACGCTTTGATGAGTTGATCAAAGCATATGGTTTTATACAGACTTTTTGAGAAGCTTGTATTTACAAGAAAGTGAGTGAGAGCTCTGTAGCATTTCTAATATTATATGTGGATGACATATTGTTGATTGGAAATGATATAGAAATTCTGGATAGCATGAAAGGATACTTGAAAAAGAGTTTTTCAAAGCAAGACCTCGGTGAAGCTGCTTACACATTGAGCATCAAGATCTATATAGATAGATCAAGACGCTTTATAAGATTTTTCAATGAGTACATACCTTGATAAATTTTTGAAATAATTCAAAATAGAACAGTCAAAGAAGGAGTTCTTGCCTGTAATGCAAAGGTGTGAAGTTGAGTAAGACTCAAGACCCGACCATGGCAGAAAATAGAAAGAGAATGAAAAGTCATTCCCTATGCCTCAGTCATAGGTTCTATAAAGTATGCTATGCTGTGAACCAGACCTATTGTATACCTTGCTCTGAGTTTGACAAAGGAATACAATTTTAATCTAAGAGTAGATCACTGGACAGCGGTCAAGAATATCCTTAGTGAGGACTAAGGAGATGTTTCTCGATTATGGAGGTGATAAAAGAGCCTGTCGTAAAAAGTTACAATGAAGCAAGCTTTTACGCCAATCCAGATGACTCTAAGTCTCAATCTGGATATATATTGAAAGTGGGAGCAATTAGCTAGAGTAGCTCCGTGCAGAGCATTGTGGACATAGAATATTTGCAAAATACATATGGCTCTGAATATGATAGACCCGTTGACTGAACTTCTCTCACAAACAAAACATGATCATACCTTAGTACCCTTTGGGTGTTAATCACATAGCAATGTGAACTAGATTATTGACTCTAGTAAACCCTTTGGGTGTTGATCACATGATGATGTGAACTATGGGTATTAATCACATATAGATGTGAATATCGGTGTTAAATCACATGGCGATGTGAACTAGATTATTGACTCTAGTGCAAGTGGGAGACTGAAGGAAATATGCCCTAGAGGCAATAATAAAGTTATTATTTATTTCCTTATATCATGATAAATGTTTATTATTCATGCTAGAATTGTATTAACTGGAAACATAATACATGTGTGAATACATAGACAAACATAGTGTCACTAGTATGCCTCTACTTGACTAGCTTGTTTATCAAAGATGGTTATGTTTCCTAGCCATGGACAAAAGAGTTGTCATTTGATTAACGGGATCACATCATTAGGAGAATGATGTGATTGACTTGACCCATTCTGTTAGCTTAGCACTTGATCGTTTAGTATGTTGATATTGCTTTCTTCATGACTTATACATGTTCCTATGACTATGAGATTATGCAACTCCCGTTTACCGGAGGAACACTTTGTGTGCTACCAAACGTCACAACGTAACTGGGTGATTATAAAGGAGCTCTACAGGTGTCTCCGAAGGTACATGTTGGGTTGGCGTATTTCGAGATTAGGATTTGTCACTCTGATTGTCGGAGAGGTATCTCTGGGCCCTCTCGGTAATGCACATCACTATAAGCCTTGCAAGCAATGTAACTAATGAGTTAGTTACGGAATGATGCATTACGTAACGAGTAAAGAGACTTGCCAGTAACGAGATTGAACTAGGTATTGGATACCGACGATCGAATCTCGGGCAAGTAACATACCGATGACAAAGGGAACAACGTATGTTGTTATGCGGTTTGACCGATAAAGATCTTCGTAGAATATGTGGGAGCCAATATGAGCATCCAGATTCTGCTATTGGTTATTGACCGGAAACGTGTCTCGGTCGTGTCTACATTGTTCTCGAACCCGTAGGGTCCGCACGCTTAAGGTTTCGATGACAGTTATATTATGAGTTTATGAGTTTTGATGTACCGAAGGAGTTCGGAGTCCCGGATGAGATCTGGGACATGACGAGGAGTCTCGAAAATGGTCGAGACGTAAAGATCGATATATTGGACGACTATATTCGGACTTCGGAAAGGTTCCGAGTGATTCGGGTATTTTTCGGAGTACCGGAGAGTTACGGGAATTCGCCGGGGAGTATATGGGCTTATTGGGCCATACGGGAATAGAGGAAAGAGGCCAACAGGAAGGAGGCCTGCGCCCCCCTCTGGTCCGAATTGGACAAGGGGCGCAGCCCCCCTTTCCTTCTTCCTCTCCCCCTCTTTCCCCTTCTCCTACTCCAACAAGGAAGGAGGGAGTCATACTCCCGGTGGGAGTAGGACTCCCCTTGGCGCGCCCCCTCCTAGGCCGGCCGCCCCCTCCCCCCTTGCTCCTTTATATACGGGGGCAGGGGGGCACCTCTAGGCACAACAACAACAATTGATCCCTTGGATCTCTTAGCCGTGTGCGGTGCCCCCCTCCACCATGGTCCACCTCGATGATATCGTAGCGGTGCTTAAGCGAAGCCCTGCGATGGTAGAACATCAAGATCGTCACCACGCCGTCGTGCTGACGGAACTCTCCCTCGACACTCGGCTAGATCGGAGTTCGAGGGACGTCATCGAGCTGAACGTGTGTTAGAACTCGGAGGTGTCGTAGTTTCGGTGCTTGATCGGTCAGGCCGTGAAGACGTACGACTACATCAACCGCGTTGTTCTAACGCTTCCGCTTTCGGTCTACGAGGGTACGTGGACACACTCTCCCCTCTCGTTGCTATGCATCACCATGATCTTGCGTGTGCGTAGGAATTTTTTTGAAATTACTACGTTCCCCAACAAAATGTTGGGGGCTCCTTGCTCTGAAAAATTTGTTAAACAGTTGAAATACGAAGCATATTGGGAAAGAGAAGAGGCGGCATTGAAAGATCATATTGAATCATGTTGGAATAATAGTTCGCACGTTAATGATCTGGGAGATGTGGCAAATAATTTAAACAAGATGATGAAGTCTCTGCATGGGTGGAGTAAGGTTCATATCGAATATCCGCCTAAAAAGCTTGAATCTGCTGGTAGAAGATTAAATGTGTTATTCAAAAGAAATGATCTTAAAGCAAGTGTGGAGAGGAAGAAAATCCTCGCAGAGATGGATGAGCTCTTGATTAAGGAAGAAATCATGTGGAAGCAGAGATCTTGTCTGGACAAAATGAAATGGGGGGATAGAAACACTAAAAATTTTCACAGAAAGGCCACATGGAGAGCTAAGAAGAACAATATTTCTGCTATCAAAAGAAGTGATGGGTCTCTCTCAAAGGATTTGGAGGAAATTAAAGGTATCACAAATTCTTTCTTTAAGGATCTTTATTCCTGTGACTCTATGGTCAATCCGTCTCGTATTATATCACTTGTGAAACCGGTGGTGAATGAGAATATGAATAAAGATCTCTGCAAACCTTTCTCTGAACAAGAAATTAGTGATGCTCTTTTCCAAGTTGGGCCGTTGAAGGCCCTGGGACCAGATGGGTTTCCAGCCGGGTTTTTTCAAAGAAATTGGGGTTTACTTAAGATGGATATTGTTCGGGCTGTCCAGCAATTCTTTATTTCGGGATGTATGCCAGAGGGGATATATGATACAACTATTGTTCTTATTCCTAAAATTAAGAATCCCCGGTCGATGAAAGATTTTCGACCTATTAGCCTTTGCAATGTTATATACAAAATTATCTCAAAGTGCCTTGTCAATAGGCTAAGACCGCTGCTGGATGGTATGATCTCCCCTACCCAAAGTGCTTTTATCCCCGGAAGATTAATTTCAGATAATGCTCTTATCGCCTTTGAATGTATGCACTCGTTGAATACTTTGAAAGATTCTCGTGGAGAATACTGTGCATATAAACTGGACCTAGCTAAAGCATACGATCGTGTTGACTGGAAGTTCCTGGAATGTATGCTTCGTGCATATGGTTTTGATCCAATCTGGATTAATTGGATTATGACTTGTGTTACCTCAGTAAAATTCTCGGTGCGCTTTAATGGCCAGTTGTTAGAGTCTTTTCATCCTTCACGTGGGATGAGGCAAGGGGATCCATTATCGGCGTAGTTATTCCTCTTTGTTGTTGAGGCCCCCTCGCTATTACTCAATGATGCGTCGGCAAGAGGGACTATCCAAGATTTCCGACTAAACAGACATGCTCCAGGTATATCTCATTTATTATTTGTCGATGATAGTCTCCTATTTTTTAAGGGTTCTCTTGATAAAGCTTTGGCTATTAAAGATATTTTGACGACTTATGAGGAAGGTACAGGCCAATTATTAAGTCCAGACAAGTGTTCCATTTTATTTGGCAAAAAGTGTCCTATTGAGATCCAGGTGTCTCTTCTGGTTATCCTTAAAATCACGTGCGATGGGTTTGAGGATAAATACCTTGGCCTCCCAGTTCCAGAAGGTCGTATGAAGGCCGGCAAATTTCAATATATAAAAGATAAAGCTCTTAAGAGGGGTTCAGACTGGATCGAAAAATATGCTTCTAGCGGGATGAAGGAAATCCAGATTAAGTCTGTTATTCAGGCCATTATGGTCTATGCCATGAGTATTTTTAAATTCCCTATGACTCTTTGTGATGAACTATCTCAAATTATACGGAATTTTTGGTGGGGTGATGAGGAGAATAGAAGAAGAACTCATTGGTTGGCTTGGGAAAAATTAACAAAGTCAAAAGGTGAAGGGGGTATGGGATTTCGGGACCTCGGGCTTTTCAATCAAGCACTTTTGGCCAAACAAGCTTGGCGTTTATTGGTTTTTCCAGACACTTTGTGTGCAAAGGTAATGAAAGCTAAATATTATCCTCATGGGCATCTTATTGATACTGTCTTCCCTCAAGCGACTTCGCTTACATGGCAAGGTATTGTGCATGGACTCGAGTTGTTGAAAAAGGGTATCATCTGGAGAGTCGTCGATGGTGCTAGTATAAATATTTGGAGGGATAATTGGCTTCCGAGGGATTCTGGCCTAAAAATTTCTGCTAAGAGGACCAGAACGAGGGTCAAATGGGTTGCTGATTTATTCATGAGTGGCTCAAGGAGATGGGATGAGAATTTAATCAGGCATCTGTTTTACCCTCATGATGCGGAGGAAATTTTAAAGTTACGCATTCTGAATTTGAACGAGGGTGACTTCATCGCGTGGCACCATGAGAAAAATGGATTGTTTTCAGTGAAGAGTGCGTATAGGTTGGCCCTGAATATTAAGGACTCGGACATGGCACCGGGGAACTCCAGTGTATATGTTAATGGGGAAAGGAGGCTCTCAAATATTATTTGGAAGGCTAATGTACCTTAGAAGATTAGAATCTTTGCTTGGAGGGCTGCATCTAATAGCCTAGCCGTACAAGTTAACAGAGTAAAACACCATCAAGCTATCCTAGGTACGTGCTCAATCTGTGGTGTTGAAGATGAATGTGTTTTTCATGCTTTGGTATGCTGTCCCAAGGTACGTGCATTCCGTATGGGTTTGAGAGAGGTGTGGAATTTGCCGGATGAAGACATTTTAAACTGTTCGGGGCCGGACTGGTTACTTATTTTATTGGATCAGTTAAGTTCGCCTATGCGTGAGCAAACAATTTTCATGTTCTGGAGAGCTTGGCATTTGAGAAATGACTTGATTTTTGGTAAAGGAAAGGAATCTATCTCGGCCTCAGTGAGTTTTATTCAAAATTATTGGGCTTCATTCTCATCTTGTCATGCAAAAATGAAGGTAGAGGTAAGTAACAAAGGTAAGGATGTGGTTGATGGTTTACAACCCATTAGTAATGTGGACAGGATTTGTGTTCCATGGCTGCCTCCCACTCCGGAATTCCTTAAGATTAATGTTGAAGCAAGTTTTGTGGAGGCCGTTAGTGCAGCGAGCGTTGAGGTGGTTGTTAGAAATCATTTTGGAGAAGTTCTTATTTCTTCTTGGGATTATATTGGTTCATGTCTTTGTGCTGAGGAAGCGGAACTTCGAGCAGCCATCTTAGGCCTTTACATTGGTATCACTCTTCACAAGCCCATTATTTTAGAAACCGACTGTTCTTTTGTGGCCTCGGTTTTTGCAAATGATAACCTGGACAGGTCAAACCTTGTTGATTTGAAGAAGGAAGCGTTGAGTGTCTCCAAGATGATGAGTACTTGAAAAATCACCAAGATTAACAGGAAGGCAAATATGGTGGCGCTTGAGATTGCAAAATTTAGTTTTATAAATAGGTATGATGGTATTCTTATTAATAGTGTTCCGCCCTGCGTGGCAAGAGCTGTAACGAATGATTGTACGAACATTTGTGTCAATTAATTAATATATGGGTGGGGTTTTTAAAAAAAAAGTGTTGAAATGCATAGAGCAGATTCCCACCTTTTCCTTCGTCAAAGTGTTGATGAGAAAGAACAATCATGTTATAGTTGCTATTAATTTTTATTATTATTGGTTGTTGCTTGTGTGTCTCTTTATCCTCATTTTAACTGTTGCTTATTGGCAGATGAGAAAATAATCGAGGTTCATTAGAAAATGGGATTAGTGGTGTGGCGTGGGAGATGAAGATCAATGGAAAAGCTTCTTTACAAGATTGTGAACTTGGACTTTCTATTTATCCTATAATATAAAAACAGGCCATGTTGTGTTCTATACATGGAAATGTGCCTGTTACTGTGTCAAACCAAACACTGTTTAGGTACTTGTTTTCTTTACACTGTAGAACAAAACAAAATGGAGTTTGTCCAGTCCGGTGCTGTTACAGTCTGTAATCAATTCCCATTTACGTTTACGCTACCATTTACATTTACATTACCACTGGATGAAACAAACATCTCCTAAACAGCAGTCTAACAATCGATTGCAGAGATTAAAAAGCTGGATTGCTCTGGAGCAAAGTTTGTCTAACTTGGAAAATCAAATTGACCTTCCCAACGTCGTTGGTGTAGACCAGGCGCGTGACGCACGGCCAGACCTTCAGCCAGATCGGTTTCACAAGCAAATAAATTAGTTCAGAGAGCGATTTATGGATCGATGAAGCTAATGGCGGACGTACCATCTTGGCGTCGCCGAAGTCGCGGCTGACGATGGAGTAGAGGCGGAGTTTGTGGGGCTTGCCGATCTCATCCTCGCCGTCAGCGACCGTGTGCTGCCGGAGACCAGAGGAGGGGAGGAAGCGCTTAGAGCTGCCGCAGCCCGCCATGGCAACCGCGAGAGCTCGACCACATTGCCTAGTTTAAAAAACCGGACCGAACCGGCGGTCGAACCGGACAAAATCGAAACCGGCGGCCTCAGCGGTTTTTAAAGCTAATAAGACCATTCTGCAATCAGATCAAAGAAAACGTGTCAAACCGGTCGATTTTGTAGAAAAACTGTGAAAAAACCGAGCCATTGAACTAGGAAAAACCAAGAAAATAGAAAACCGGTTAAAAAACAAGCCATTGAACCGGGAAAAACCAGGAAAATATTTTAATAAAAATTGGGAGAAGTGGAATTCAATCCCAAGTCCTGTGAGCAGTGCGCGGCTGTGCTACTTTGTTGTCCACTACATGAAAATAATTTTATTTGACCATTGTTTCACATTATATTAGCACATATATTACTCAACATATGTTATCTTATTGATTAAAAAACCAACAATCGAACTGGTGAAACGGCGGTCCGACCGGTAGAAGCCTGAATCGACAACCTTTACGGTTCGGTTTTTTAAACTAAGCCAGATTGGTCAACTCTAACAGCGGCGGCAGAGGGGTGGCTAAGTTTATGCACGGATCTACATACAAGTCCACATGGCCTCTA
>NC_057810.1:144506633-144510120 GCF_018294505.1 Triticum aestivum
CACCAGTTTTCTTCTGTTTTTTCCTTATTTTTTTCTTTCATTTACTTACTTTTTCTAAACAAATAAATATATATATATGTATATATATATATATATATATTTTTAAAATATTTGAAAGTTTTTTCGTACACACCAGGAAGTTTTATGTACATTTAATAATTTTAAAATACATGATTAACATTGTTTAAATATTGTTCTTTAGGAGTTCAAATATATGTTTTGACATCTACTTTTTTAATACATATTATACATTTTTTGTATATCTAAAAAATACAATACATGATTAAAAAATTGAATACTTATTTTCAACATTTTTCTAATAAGTAATAATTTTCTAAAAAAACATTGAAATAATTTTGTGTATGGTACAGAACAATTTTTAAACTATGTGAACATTTTTATACATTGGATTTTTCAAAATGTTTGCTGGAAATGCATGAAGATTTTTCCACATGTAACATGCATCTTTTTAATGTTACGGAATATATATTTAATTACACGGTTTTTTTACTCTGTATACCATTTTCTTTTTAGAATTGCCACGTACATTTTGAAACGTATGAACATTCTTTTAAGTTGAGCGAACATTTTTTGACATTGTATTTGCAATTTTTGAAATGTGCACACTTAAAAAAATAACTACTTTAGTTTTTCATGATATATGTATTACTCCCTCCATTTCATAATTCTAGTCGTGATTTTAGTTCAAATTTGAAGAAAAAGATGACAAGAATTATGGAACAGAGGGAATAGTATTTTTCAAAATATAAACAAAGGTAAAAAGGAAAAGCACGCATTAAATCAGTGGGACTTAGCATGTGGTTACTGGGCCGGCCCATTGTCGCACACGCTTCAAGCGAGACCTTGTTTGGTCCCGCAATAAGCCATACATACTCGCTCCCCTTCAAAATGTTACTCTCATCTCTTCTGGTGAGTTTTGAATGTTGATTCTCATTTTTCGTTAGGTTTCTTTTTGTGGTTTTTTGGAGTTTTCTTAACACCTGTTGGGTTAAACTATGGTCAACATGTGCAATTTGGGGGATGTGGAGGGGTACGTAGGATCAGTATGTTTAGCGATTTTTGGTGGGTGGTCTGCACGTGTCGTTGACTGGATCGTTGGTCGATGATTCGAGAAATGAACATTCTTATCTCTATCCCACATCTCAAGATTTTTCCTTAGATGTCTCTCTCTTTCCAGAAGACTCATGTCACCACCGCTTCATCGCCTTACGCTCCTACTCTCTTCATTCGGAATTACTTGTCTCGAAAATGGATGTATCTAGAACTAAAATACATCTAGATACATCCATTTCTACGACAAGTAATTCCGAATGGAGGGAGTATAAATTAACCCCATTCCTCGTCGAGGCCCCCAACAACAACTACGCTCATCCTCCTTGTTGAATATCTAATTGCATATATTACTTGTGCGTCAAGCCCACCTCATATTCCATGTATAGTTGAGGACGTGGCTACCCTTGTACATCATATATACGTGCCTATGCACCCGATCAATACATTGTGAGTTATGTTGCCAAACTACATGGTATCAGATAGGTTCCAATCCTAGACCTAACTTCCTCCCTTGTGGCATTGCAGGTCCTTGCCGCTATCGCGCCTTCCTTGTCGTAGGTCCTTGCCGCCGCCGCAGGTCCTTATCGTCGACGCTTAACTCGAACTAACCTATCACCCCGCCGCGTTGTTGCCACTTCACCAAAGCCACGCGCGCTGCCCTTCTTTTTCGTTCGCTCGCCTCGATCTCTCCAAGAATCAAAGCCCTGATATGTCTCCGTCGTATATACTTTTCCAAACACTTTTGCTCTTGTTTTGGACTCTAATTTGCATGATTTGAATGAAACTAACGCGGACAGACGCGGTTTTCAACAGAACTATCATGATGTTGTTTTTGTGCAGAAATAAAAGTTCTCGGAATTCGATGAAACTTTTTGGAGTTTTTTATGGAATAAATAAAAAATACTGGAGCGAAGACCCACAAGAGGGGAACCGCCAGTGGCCCACAAGCCACCAGGGTGCGGCCACCCCCTAGGCGCGCCCTGGTGCCTTGTGGGGCCCACGTAGCTCCGCTGATCCTAACCTCAAGCCTATAAATTCAAATTTTGAAGAAAAAAAATAAGAGAAGAAGTTTCATCGCGTTTTACTATATGGAGCCGCCGCCACCTCTTGTTCTTCATCGGGAGGCTAGATCTAGAGTCCGTTCGGGGCTCCGAAGAGGGGGGGATTCGTCGCCATCATCATCACCAACCCTTCTTCATCACCAAGTTCATGATGCTCACCATCGGGTGTGAGTAATTTCTCCGTGGGGTTGCTGGACGGTGATGGGTTGGATGAGATTTATCATGTAATCGGGTTAGTTTTGCTAGGGCTTGATCTCTAGTATCTGTTGGGTTTCGTAGTAATTTCAAAAAAATTTCCTACGCGCACACAGGATCATGTGATGCATAGCAACGAGAGGAGAGTGTTGTCTACGTACCCAACGCAGACCGACTGCGGAAGCGATGACACGACGTAGAGGAAGTAGTCGTACGTCTTCACGATCCAACCGATCAAGCACCGAAACTACGGCACCTCCGAGTTCAAGCACACGTTCAGCTCGATGACGATCCCCGGACTCCGATCCAGCAAAGTGTCGGGGAAGAGTTTCGTCAGCACGACGGCGTGGTGACGATCTTGATGAACTACAGCAGCAGGGCTTCGCCTAAACTCCGCTACAGTATTATCGAGGAATATGGTGGCAGGGGGCACCGCACACGGCTAAGAAATCGATCACGTGGATCAACTTGTGTCAACTTGTGTGTTTAGAGGTGCCCCTGCCTCCGTATATAAAGGAGGAGAGGAGGGGAGGCTGGCCGGCCAAGGGGGGAGGCGCAGGAGAGTCCTACTCCCACTGGGAGTAGGATTCCCCTCCAATCCTAGTCCAACTAGGATTCCTCGGAGGGGAAAAGAGGAGGAGGGGGCCGGCCACCTCTCCTAGTCCTAATAGGACTAGGGGAAGGGGGGCGTGCAGCCCATCTAGGGCAGCCCCTTCTCTTTTCCACTAAGGCCCACTATGGCCCAAATAGCTCCCGGGGGGTTCCGGTAACCCTCCCGGTATTCCGGTAAAATCCCGATTTCACCCGGAACACTTCCGATATCCAAATATAGGCTTCCAATATATCAATCTTTACGTCTCGACCATTTCGAGACTCCTCGTCATGTCCGTGATCACATCCGGGACTCCGAACAACCTTCGGTACATCAAAATGCATAAACTCATAATATAACTGTCATCGTAACCTTAAGCGTGCGGACCCTACGGGTTCGAGAACAATGTAGACATGACCGAGACACGTCTCTGGTCAATAACCAATAGCGGGACCTGGATGCCCATATTGGCTCCTACATATTCTACGAAGATCTTTATCGGTCAGACCGCATAACAACATACGTTGTTCCCTTTGTCATCGGTATGTTACTTGCCCGAGATTCG